>NW_024542714.1:0-7183 GCF_018151105.1 Drosophila obscura
GAAACCAAATTAGGTTGCCCTAGCTCTTATAGTCTCTGAGACCCAGGCGCTCAACAAGACGGACAGACAGACAGACGGACAGACAGACATGGCTATATCGATACGGCTATTGATGCTGATCAAGAATATATATACTTTATGGGGTCGGAAACGTTTCCTTCTATGCGTTACACACATCCACTTTTACCACAAATCTAATGTACCCCTTAACTCTTTTTTGAGTACGGGTATAAAAAAAAAGCAAAAAAATTACCAAAACCAAAAATATTTTCTTGCTTAAAAATGAATAAAAAAAAAATAGCCACAAAATTAAAAGTTTTGGTCTAAAATCATTTAGTTAAACATATTTTAAATGAGATAAAATTTATTTCATTCCAATCGGTAGTCCAAAAAGAAAGTTATAAGTATTATAATGTACTTGTAACTAATCAACAAATTTTCTTTTATAAAATTTTGTTAAATTAGAATTATTTTGTTTAGAGATTAAATGTACATAGAAAGCTACTTTAATATAATTTGATATAAAGCTAATGATAGCACAATTGCCAATTGCCACAATCCCAGCCAATAAACTTGACGAAAAAAAAACAACTATTACTGAGCCATGTGTTGATTAAAAACTGATTAAAGTTTTTTACTAATTTGAGGTCGCTGATTTCAAATATGATCTCCATTTTTTTCCATCAGATCGCGTTTTTAAGATACAGGTACTAAAAGTATTATTGATTTTTTTCCAAAAATTTCAAGTTCAAAGAGTCATTGCTTTACTCCCCATAGGGCGATTTTAAACCTAGTTAGCTTTGCAAAAAAATTAAATTTAAAATCGCTGAATGAGGAGCAATGTTATGACTTTTTGAACTTTTGTTGATGGAAAAAATTCAATAATACTATTAATACTTGTGACTTAAAAACGCGATCTGATGAAAAAAAAATTGAGATAAAAAAATGTGTAATCAAAAGCAATAAAAACACAACCCACATAACAATTCTTCTTATCACTGCTTCTTATTAACACATACTAATTTTGCTTTAATTCTGAAGTGGATGATAAAATACAACGGAGAAAATGGAGGTGATAAGTTTAATGGATATATTTGTTTTCTATTCTCCATTTTACAAGGCAACAAAAAAAATGTATATTTCATCCGTGTTATGTTATTAGAAGTTGTGTAATCAATTGCTAAGGTACGAAATATGTCTATGCGTATTTAAATGTCTTACTTGCGCATAAAATTTGAAATCCTTTGTCTATTTCTCGACTTCTGAGCGAATGCAAAGAACACACCTGTCACACCTTGAATACCCTAATGGACCTTTTTTATATATTAAAAGTATGTTAGCATATAAAGCACATACACAATAACAGTTCTTCTAATATTGTGGGGAAAGCTTCTTAAAAAGTGTCGTAATACTTTAAAAACTCTATGTGACCTCAGACGACAAAAATGAAAACAAGCCGGTTTCGGGAGCTAAAAATGTTTTTGTGTGTTCGTACACATAAATTTGCGTTTCTGGGGTTGCTGTCGTATCACGTCATGAGTCGACAACAGAGCCGAATGCTCCAGCACCCGAACCGAAGTGTCTGCAAGAGCAGAAAATTCAGATGCGACAACTCGTTGGATGAACTGGCACATGTATATACTGCATGGTTAGTGATGCTTCTTTGCCCATATGGTCTCTATCTTTTGATAAGGATTCTCACTTAACTCTCCAATATTCAATCTCAAAAAAGTTCTAATGGTCGCCAAATCGCTCTAATTTAAAAAATTAGAATTAAGAAAAAAAACACAATCGGATTATCCCAAGCTAGGATAATCGTAAGCTGACACTGGCGACATTCGAAATCTTGAAGTATCTATTGATTTGTTTAAATAATAGTAACATGAGATTTTTAGTAGACCGTAATGGAATGAACATCCTTGCAAAATCTTGCGAAATTGCAAGAGCAATTTGGAGAAATTCAAAGTACTCGTCCATTTGACTTCTTTTTTTTTATATTAATTTACTTTCAACCGTGATTAGTTGAAAGATTTATTTGGCCTCCACGTCTGATACGGGTTAACGCCACCTCCTGATTGTTTTCTTGAAAGACTTGATTAATTGTTTTTACTTTTAAATATGATGACTGGAAGTGTATGTATGATGTTCATGCAATGACGTTTTTGTTAGTAAATGGTCAGCGTGCTTGATTTACAATTTGATATTTGCGATGCGTATGAATTCAACAATGTATAACGATGTATATCAGTATAGGATTTGAGTACTGGAAAACGATTTCTTTCTTGAGAGTAATCGGGACATATAAAAATGGGCCATTACTTCTATTTTTCCCATTCGATGCTGTGCATCGTTTCTTCTATGTCTTTTGGTTTCGCCCTTATCAGCTCGGAAGCTTTTGTGAAGTCATCCGTCCTCCGTCGCTTTAACCTTGGCTCTTGATCCTTCAATGCACAAAGATGCTTCACGGTATATCAAACGACGATATTGCATTAGCCAATTCCTCACAGCATTTATTTTTTCCGTGCAAGCAACCGTTTTTGCCTTTCACGGGATTCGTTCTGCAGCGATGGACGTGCACTAATAATTCCTTTTACTAGTTTTTCACAGTGGCAGTGCCTGGGTCTTCCGTGTTTTAAAAATCCACGTCGAATTCCATATTAATTCCATTTTCCCTTAAGATGAATTTTTCGATTATCGTATATTCGTTTATAAAACCGTTTTATTAAAACGTGACCGAGGAAGATTTAACAGGTAGCCCTCGTATCATCATAATAGAAAACAAATATATCCATTAAACTTATTACCTCCATTTTCTTCTCCTTCCATTTTTATACCCGTACTCAAAAAGAGTTAACGGGTATATTGTATTTGTGGTAAAAGTTGATGTCTGTTTGTCTGTCTGACTATAAGACCTACAAGACTATAAGAAGTAGAGAAATATTGGCCATTCTCTACGATACTGCGTTTTTAGTTTTATCGTATCTTTAAAATTGTGCCTGCCACCGATTTTCGTCCTTTGTGGGGTTGGAAGGGGGCGGGGCGAAATTTTGAAATACACTTATAGCAGTGTGATATCACTTGAGTCTGGAAACGAAATTTGGTGGCTCTACTTCTTATAGTCTCTGAGATCTAGGCGCTCATCAAGACGGACGGACGGACGGACAGACGGACATGGCTATATCGACTCGGCTATTGATAATTTATGGGGTCGGAAACGTTTCCTTCTCTGCGTTGCACATATCCACTTTTACCACAAATCTAATATACCCCTTAACTCTTTTTTGAGTACGGGTATAAAAAAACAAATTACACCATAAAAAAAAAATAAAGTACTACAAAAATTTGTAAATACCGAAATCTATCAGAAAAAGTAATTTTGGTCTACAGCCTAAAGAAAAAGTTCAATTTTGTTGAGTAGTGTAATTATTTGTTACTTTTTGGATGGAGGAGTGGGCTACCAAGAGCACCAATTTGTCTATACGATTTTCCGTCCAAGAAAATTTTTTATAATTTTTCGCTCCTTAATAGAAATTGTTCTGCCTTTTTGTTTCATGTTGAAATTCCCTGCATTTGATGCAAAATTTTAATTTCAACTGCACAATACCCACTTGCTTAGACAACCAGCAGAAGATCGTCGCCAAAAATGCTAACGGTAATTGCACAATCTTGCATTCCACACAGTTTCAACCAGTTAAGTTTTAAAAAAGGAACAACTTAAATATAAGCATAAATGGCCGAAAATTTGTTTTTTTAAGTTTGATTTTGAAATTTTTTGGTGGTGTACGCAGAGTGCGAGTGAGTTTAAATACACGTAAATACATATAACCTTAAAAACCAGTCCAACCGGATACAACTATAAATTTAAGAAATCGAATTTCGGTTGGTTTTAAACTAATAGTGTTTTTTAAAAAGATTCATTAAAAACACCTTCAATAAAGATCCAATAAATGAAAAAACCTTTGTTTTATCAATTTATGAGATATCCGCATCAACAATTTTTTTGCCGCACCTTTTTCCTGAAAATCTGGAGGCAACCACAATTTAGAAGATACAGGAAAACCATAAACACAGTATAATACAAAATTATCATCTCTATGTCTCTCAACCTCTGCCTACACATAGTATGTGTGTTCGCGGTAACCAAAGTAGCGATAAATTTATGACTTCCTAATATCTCTAACAGAGATGGCAGCTCATATTTACCTTATACGCTGGCTTCCTTTTTAGTCATGTCCTAATAATGAAGGACCACTCAAATAATATTGAAAATAGTTTTATTCCACTATGCTCCGGTTTTCGTAAATTATTGCGATTACGATTTTGGAACAATTCGTACGAATTGAAATTGCATGCCCTCCGGAGCCGAAGTTGTTGATAAACCCGGATACATCGATTGATGATTCGGCAAGAGGTTGACAATCATCTATTGAGATATAACCGGTTGTTTCAACATTACTGCGTCGACATGTACGTAAAGGTCGAAACGGAGCGGCTCAATTTCATTCGTTTAAATCAGTGATGGGCACGAAAACTAACGGAAAGAGCCAGACAGAAAAAACAATAAAAACAACCCCCGTCGCGACGCGTCGCAGTCATGAGCCAGACAGAATGGGTGAGCAAAGTAAATACACTTTGTTGTTGCTCTGATTTTCATGTGCGTATCCCAAGACACATGATGTGTTGTTGCAATCTCGAGATCACGCCTTCGAAGCATTTTTGCCGTCTCTTTGACGCAAAATTTCTGTGGCATTGTTTTTGTAAAAATTCACGGATCGCTGAACGCGAGCGACGACCGTCTGAAAAACATTTTGGAAAAAGCCGCGGGAGCTGAAAGAGCAACGGCGTGCCCATCGCTGGTTTAAATCATCACGTTCACTAGCAAATTACGAAATCTGTTGCTAACAGGACAAACAAACAGCGATCGACATGATATCACTACACGAGTATTCAACGAAAATATCAGAGGACTCATGAATGAAATTGTTAAGGAAAGGGTTTTTCGTTGCTGGATGTACTCATTCCATTATAACAACGAACATGATCCATAGCCATTGCGGAGTCCACAACACAGACTTGTATGTATCTTGTATGGAAAACAGGAATTGTATAAAGCGTTTTACCGGTCCGTTGGTGAACGACACAATCAGTGGAAAGGACGGATATCCATTGTATCGGCGTCGTGAAAGCAAATTATGTCGTTATTGATAACCGCTGGACCGTTCCATACTGTCCGCTTTTGTCGAAAACGTTCTCAACCCACTGCAATGTTGAGTACTTCAACTCCATCAAATACGTTTGCAAATATGTCAACAAAGGGAGCGACTTGGCGGTGTTTGGCATTGCCGGTCAAAATGCAAACGATGATGTGACGAAATTTCAACATGGACGTTACGTGAGTTGTAACGAGACAATTTGGACTCTGTTTTAATTTCCGATACATGAACGTCACCCGGCTGTCGTGCATTTTACAGTTCACTCGGAGAACGGACAGCGTGTGTACTTTACGGGCGCAAATCCAGCGCAAAGAGCAGGAAGACCATCAGCTACAACCTTGACAAATCCACTTTTCGGGATGCTTGCCAACGTTGGAATTTGCTCGAAAACGATACACACTGGGACTCAACGGTCGCCGATGCAACTGTTTCTGTGCCAGGGAATCAAATTCGTACATTGCTTGCGATCATCATAGCCACATGGCAGCGTTAAAATTGGGCGAGATATTATTTTGAAAATATTCGCAAGGATGCTAAAAACCATTTTTAAACTTTTTACCTATGTTTGCAGTATTGTTGGCCCCCAAAAAGAGTATTTTTTTTTTGACGAATTTCAAATGCTCACGCCCGCGGTAAGAAATTGAGAGAGATCAGCATCAGAGGCCCTGTTATCTCTACCAGTTCTAAGAGATAGACTTGACTTTTATAGTAAGGTCGCTAGTGGCAACTGAAGAGAATAGCTTAAAAACTTGACTTTTATAGTAAGGTAGCTATCGGAAACATCGAGTCCCAGTCATCCCCCTCGGTGGCAGAATCGCAAAAAACCTTGACTTTTATATCACGGTCGCTAGCGGCAAATCGATGGAATAGTGTATAACCTTAGACTGAGTGCCTAGGTAGTTATCAATAACCAAAAACTCTGATACTAAAACTCTGATTCCCCCCAAAAGTGGTAAAGGACGTGTATATAAAATCGCACAGACACCTAAGCCTAAATTAACACTTATCAGTTGTGAGTCTGGGCACAAAGTGTTGAACAAGGCGACCACAATAAAAACACAATAAAAACAGTTCACTTAGGATTAAAGGTTAAAACAAACCATAAAAATGGATACGAGGCCAGAAGAAAAGTAACTATACTGGTGCAAGTACTTTGAAACCAGGATAAACAGAATGGCGTTTAGTAATGTAACTAAATACGACATTCAAGGAATGGAAAGAACACTCACGACAATAATAAATTATTTTATGAGTGTGTAAATCCCACAGAAGACGTCACTGAAATATATCGTATGACAAAGAACGAATGTGGGAAACAATTATTAAATTTAAGAAAGCCGCCTAAATATGGAATGTAACACCGGCAACACACTTCGTATCACTCTAGTCGATACCCGAATCCCGAGACCCACAACTTCAGGAGGAACTAGCCGTCGCCGAAGCGGACATGTATAAGCAGAGCTCGTTCAACTGCTCTGCGAAGAGCCAACAGTTCAAGAGTTCGGCCATAAATGTTCCAGCCATGAGACTAGACGACATACAACAGGCGGATAACAAAGAAGATGACAAAGAGAGCATAGTACCCAAAATATATCTTCACCATAAAAAAAAAGAAAATACCCTTCCAAGTTGATGAAGATATCTGTCTCATCAGGAGCAGAAGAAAAACACCGAAAAGAAGCAAAATAAGGAAGACAATCAAACAAAAATACCAACCTTTCCTCTAAATGCAAATGAGGAAGAGAAAATCGAAGAAGCATCGGTTAAAGAATAAGTCGAAGAACAAAAAGCCGACGAAAAGAAAGCACCCGACGCAAAAAAAAGAACTCGACGGAGAAAAAGATACCGTTACAAACCAAAGAAAGACTATAAAGAAAATATCTTTTATTAAGAAAAGACGACGGAGAAGAAGATACTAAAAGCAACTTTGGAGGTACCATAGAGAAGCTGAACCATTTCGAAATTGGGTG
>NW_024542715.1:0-6164 GCF_018151105.1 Drosophila obscura
GGAACAAATAAGGAACAAAACAAACTTTTTCTTAAAGATTGAGGCTTAGAAATGGTTTGATGATATTTTTTTTCTGGCAGAACTTTTTTTTAAAGAATTTTTGAAAACTGGATTTTTTTTTAAAACTTTTTTCAGAGGTAACGCTTGTTTTTTCACATAACTCTAGTATATTTACATCTGGTTGTAAAGAACTTTGCTATTTGAAAAGGTAATTAAAACAGCTAGAAGTTGAGCCCAAAGTACTTTCTAATTTCAGGCTTACCGTCTGGAAAATATAAAGCATTGAAATGCAAAAATGATGATTTTTGTGGGTGTTTTTTACGAAATTTTGACTTTAAAAACTCAGGAAAGTCAAAAAAAATTATATCTTGTGTCCTCTATTTTTTGTGTATCAAGTTCATTAATTTAGCGTCGTTTAAGGTATCGCTCATTAAAATCTATTAAAAAAACTTTGGAGCTAAAATTCATTAACCAAACCTAAAATATGAAAAAATAAACAAAAAATACCTTGTTGAAGGCGGCGGCCCGGCTGCCAATTGGGAACAAACAAACGAACAGGATTGTACATTTGGGACCTGATCGCGTTTCCTTTGTTTTGATTTGGAGCTCGGCCTTGTTGCTTTCAAAGGCATTTTTTGTTCATTTTTTCCATATTTAAGGTTTGGTTAACGAATCTGAGCTCTAGTTTTTCATAGATTCAGGAGCGAGACGGCACCCAAATTAATGTTATACGAAAAATAAACGCGAAATAGAATAATAATTATTTTTTTCGTTTTCTAAATTTTCACCTGTAAAATCAAAATTTCGTAAAAATATCCCACAAAAATCATCATTTTTGCACTTTCAAGCTTTGATATTTCCAAACAGCAAGCTGAAATTAACAGTATTTGGGCTTAATTCTAGCTGTTTCAATTACCTTTTCAAAATAGCCAAGTTTGTACAACCAGACGTAAAGATATAAAGGTTATGTGAAAAATATCGCTTACCTCTGAAAGAGGCCTGAAAAGAAAATACCAGACTTCAAAAATTTTTCAAAAAAAGTTCTGCCAGAAAAAATGCATATTTCTTGAAGAGATTTAAACCCCATCTACTCAAAAAAGTCGGTTTGGATCCTGAGGAAAAAGAAACTTTGGTTTTGTCGAGTAGTGTTATTAATATTAGGTGGCAACGCCAAGTGATTTATCGTGTGATAACGTTATGTTAGAAGAAAATAGGTCGAAGACAGCTGAAAACGAAAATATAAGTTCAGACTCTTGTGGTTTTTATACCCGTACTCAAAAAAAGATTAGGAGGTATATCTATTTGTGTTAAGGATAGATTGTGATGAGAGAAGGAAACGTGTCCGATCCTATAGGGATATGTTAATGTATAGATATTCTTGAACAGGATCGATAGCCTGAGTCCAGTATAGCCATGCCCGCTCTGTCCGTCTTGAGAGCCCTGAGATCTCAGAGTCTACTACATAGAGTTAGAACAACCGAATTTTGATTCCAGACTATGTGAGATCACACTACTAGAAGTGTATTAAGATCTTCGCCCCGCCCCGAAAAGAACAAAATCTGTGGCATGAAAAAATTGTAATGATACCATAAAACTTCTGGGGATGCGACTCCACTTATACCCGTACTCAGTCATTATATACAATTTAAACATTATTTTTTAGAATTTTAGAATTAAAAAAAAAATTTGCATTATAGGATTTTTTGCTATATGTATTTATCTCTAACATGTAGATTGTACATGTACCATTTACATTTACATTCTCTTCGCTGGGGGTTGTTCGCGCACTGAACGCGGCAGAGTGTGCGAGCGAAAAAGAGAACGAGGTAGTCTCTTGCTGAAGGAGGCGGGGGGTAAAACTGAAAATTAATTTCTTCATTCTGGCCATAAATATGATCCGATCTAATAGAATTCGGCAGTCTGGTAGATATGGGCGGTCTTTTACGATACTGCGTTTTATCGTATCTTTAATATTGTGGCTGCCACAGATTTTCGTACTTGTGGCAAGGGAAGGGGGCGGGGCGAAATTCGGAAATACACTTGTAGCAGTGTGATATCACATAAGTCTGGAAACAAAATGTGGTTCCTCTAGCTTTTATAGCTCTGAGATCCAGGCGTCAAACAAGACGGACAGACAAGGAATAAAAATGTGAAAATATACATAAAATCATGAAATAAAATACTAAAACTGATTGTATTATTATCATACCGACATTTTTGTGATCCCCTTATTATGACACTGCTGGCGAACTCGATGGTTTTCATAATTTTAAGAATAACTCCCCACAAGCTCTACAAGAAATGTCTGAAAATAAAAAATAAATATAAGAATCAATTTCTTTCGTCCATTTTCTTGTGTTTCTGCATAATTCTGTTGATTTCTCAAAATTTGTTTACTTTCCTTGTCATCAAGCACCCAAAACAAAATTCAAGATGCACGTCTGCCAATGTTAACGCCTTTTCTGCTTCATTGCGTCTATTCCGATATCGATAGCAGACGCGCACAGTGTAAAAAGGCTATAAAACTTTTTTTATTCACGGTGTCCGGCACGTGATGCATGGCCGTCTGTCTGCTGCTGCTGGGAGCCCAGGCATGCCTGGGAAGAGCGGCCCCAGCCGAAGAAGTGCATTTTATTAACGTTAAACAAAACCAAGCAGCGGTCTGAGCAGTGTAACCGTACGGAATGAAGTGCACACCTCTGGGTCGCACCACTGGTCGCTCGAAAAATGACATCTGTTTGCTAGCAAACAGTTTTTCGATCTGAGTATTAGGCTTAATCAACAAACCCTTGTTCCCTTGTGTTATGAGCGAAGAGTGACCAAATGCAAAAATTATTTTGGCTAGCTTTATACAAAACTATCCTTCTAAGATCCCTAATGAAAAACAATAAAATAAACAAAGACCAGCATTTCACAAAAATTATTTTTGAAAGACTACAACTCTAGCTATAATTCTCATTGTTGCGTGTGAACTAAAAAAGTGTACGAAAAATGAAATCTCTAGACATCCTGTGACACCTCATGGATTTTTCGGTTGATTTGACAAATCTCTCGAGTCAAAATATCTAGAGATTTCTATGGCACCCCTGTATATTTAATGCTTTATTCGTTCTATTACACTACTCGACAAACCGAACTTTTCTTCCTCAAGGATCCAAACCGACTTTTTCTGATATGGGACTTTAAATTTTTTTAAAGAATTATTTTTTTCTTTTTTTTCTTTGGCTTTTTTAGAGCTGTTTTAAGGGGTAGCGCTTCTTTTTTTCATATAACTTTAGTATCTTACGTCTGGTTGTAAAGACCTTTGCTATTTTGAAAAGATGACACTACTGACAAAATCGAACTTTTTTGTTCCTCAAGGATCCAAACCGACTTTTTCTGATAGATATGGGATTTAAATTTTTTAAAGAATTATGGTTTTCTTCTTTGGCAGAACTTTCTTTTGATAATTTTTGAAGTCTGGTATTTTTTTTTAAGCTTTTTTTTAGAGGTAGCACTTGTTTTTTTCACATTTTTAGTATTTAACGTCTGGTTGTAAAGAACTTTGCTATTTGAAAAGATAATCAAAACGCTAGAAGTTAAGCCCAAACACTTTGTGATTACAGCTTACCGTCTGGGAAATATAAAGCATTGAAATGCAAAAATGATGATTTTTGTGCGGGATTTTTTACGAAATTTTGGCTTTAGAAACTCGGGAAAAATCGAAAAAAAATTATATCTTGTGTCTTCTATTTTTTTGTGTATAGGTGCGTTAATTTGGCTCGTTTAAGGTATCGCTCATTAAAATCTATGGAGAGACTTTGAAGCTAAAATTCGTTAGCCAAACCTAAAATGGGCCCGCCGCCTTCAACAAGGTACTTTTTGTTCATTTTTTCCACATTTAGGTTTGGCTAACGAATTTTAGCTCCAAAAGTCTCTCCATAGATTTTACTGACGATACTTAAACGAGCCGAAATTAACGCACCTATACACAAAAAAATAGAAGACACAAGAATAATTTTTTTCGACTTTTTCGAGTTTTTAAAGTCAAAATTTCGTAAAAGGTATGCACAAAATTATCATTTTTGTATTTCAATGTTTTATTTCCAGATGAAGCTGATAATCACAAAGTGTTTGGGCTTAACTTCTAGCTGTTTTAATTATCTTTTCAAACATAAAGTTCTTTACAACCAGACGTTAAATACTAGAGCTATGTGAAAAAACAAGTGCTATCTCTGAAAAAAGCTTAAAAAAAAAATACTAGGCTTCAAAAATTCTTCAAAAAAAAGTTCTGCCAAAGAAAAAAAAACCATAATCTTTAAAAAAATTTAAATCCCCATATCTATCAGAAAAAGTCGGTTTGGATCCTTGAGGAAAAAAAGTTCGATTTTTGTCGAGTAGTGTAATAGCAACGCTTTTGGGTGATCAAGTTTCTGCATTGAAAAGCTCTTTCAGAAGCCGCACTACTCGCTGGATGAAAATATTTTGCAGCTTGTTTTATCAGGGGAAAATATTTTGTGAAAACTCCACCACGCTAAACAGTCAAAGTCGGGTGCGTATATTACGTTAATGTTGCGTATCCCATTATTTCCTGTTCTGCTTGGTCTTTGTAGCTGCTCTACTTGGCGTACTTCAAGGTATTCAGAAAATTCATCTTCTGTCGCAGGCTCTCCAGACGCTTCTAACACAGTGTCTATCAAAAAAGAGGTCATAATTTGTTTACAGTCATTAATGACTTTTGTTTTTTCGGTTGGTGAAAATAGTATTAGTTTGTTCGTAGGTGGGAAAAAGAAAAAGAGATATGTTGTGGTACTTTGTTAAATTTGGAAGTACTGTTGATAAAATTTGTGTTTTAAGTGCGGATTTAAATGATTTAATTATGTTATAATCGTTGCTATCGGACAGACAAGTTTTCCTTAATTTGTTTATGTTCGGAACTATGAAGTGTATGGTTGGACGTTTGCTTGCTTCAAGTTTTTTTGAAACGTTTTCGAAGACTTCTAAAGAACGGACAACATGACTTAACTGATTTAAATTTATTCCTTCCATCCTAATTACCTGATTTTCTCCATTAAAATATTTTGAATGTCAATCCAATTAATTTCTATGGATTTCAACAAATAAAAAACTGTATTCCAGCGAGTTGGGCAAAAACTTTTTAAAGACAGCCCTAAGGAAGAGTTTGATCCAGACTTCTTAAAATATTTTACAAGCTTGCTGCAAACAGTAACGAGTTCCCCCATCTCAGAAACAGCATTGATGGCCTTTTCAACTGAGTTGTTAAGCAGGTGGTGGGTTCGAACCCCGATCTGTTACAATTATGGGATTGTCCAGTTCAAGATCGCATCAAAGTCTTTCAACATCTCACGAATTTTTTCACGGATATGAAAACCTAGTAGATATTATAAATACAATTAAATAAACTTCTTCAATTTGTAGATTGGATGATAACAAACTTGTGCAGGAGCTTTCTCGCATTGACTTCATGGCCATAAGGCGATCACACAAGTACTCCTTCCTTTACATATTGAACGGTGCAGGACAAAGCAGGATGACTTTAAATAATTATCCGTCCATATGTCACTGGTGATCGAGTACGATCACATATGTCAACGTCTACATTAGCACCATAGGTTGCTCCAACTTTAATCAGAAAGGATGCAAACTTTTTGAGTCCGGAATCGTCAATAATTTTGAATGAACGACAGTTCTTAACAACACCCTCCTGTTCGTTTCGGGATTTACATCAATTTGGGTAGTGTTGCGTAATTTACTGGAGTTCATAATGTAACATTTATGTTTTACAAGGTGAGATGTGCTTCCCGAAAATTTAAAGGGTAGTAAGCACAGCTTACAGGCTACAAGCTCATCAACTTTCCTCTCCATTTTTGTTTTTAATTTTTGAGAAAAATTCCCAAACTTTGCTTCTGCCCCTTTTCTGAATTAAACTATACATTCCGCTTTGCCGTATGGCATACATGTATGGAGCGGAACAATATTTATATTCATTCTTTAGAACTTGTGTGCGGGACTGTTTGTAATATTTGGAAATCTGGATACAGGCCCAAAGAGTATAGCGAGCACAGCTTCGTTACTTCATGTTGTGTTGAATAAAAAATAATTATAATACGCTCAGAACTCTATGGAAAATAATTCGTCGACTTCGTCGTCGGATGTAAAAATGA
>NW_024542716.1:0-5721 GCF_018151105.1 Drosophila obscura
ATGTGAACACATGACAAGTTGATGCTTGCCATTTTCTATATTCCTTTGCTCATTTTGATACGTTATAGGATAGCCAGCAGTTTGTTACACATATAAAGAAGAGATCTGGATTTTATCTGCATAAATGGGCATAAATGGGCTCCCAAGTCGTCCACAGCAGCAGGACAGAGCTCGGACCCGGACTCGAGGGAGACCCCGAAGAGGACGCAAGATCCTGCCAGCCGGCAGCCGCCAGAGAACGACACCGCCAAAGAAGAGTAAGGCCTCCCAGGAGGCAACCTGTCTGGAGAACCTAGTGGAACTGGGGGAGTTGCTCAGGAGGTGTCCATCAAAATGATGGACAAAACATCGCGCCACATAACCATGCCTACGAGGGCGACGTTCGTGCGCATGAAGGCGCTGCACTCGAGCATCCTTGGCCAGGCGAGCAGCCGCCAAGGGGAAGGCGGGCAGGAAGGCCACGACGAGGGAAACCCTGTGCCCGGAATGCTTTCAGAGCATACAGAGCGTTGAGAAGGAGCAGCAGACCACGAAAGTCTGGACCAAGGAGGCCGCCAGCGCAGACGGAGCCGTGGCGAAGACTAAGCCACCCAGCCGTGTCGGAAGAACTGGTAGCGGAGCCGGCACAGCCTCCGTCAGGAAGCCGGACAGGAAGCCAGCCCGGAAGCCCGCCAGGAAGCCTGAGAGCCAGGAAAACCCGGAAAGCGCATGGAAGGTGGTGGCTAAAAGCCGAGGACAGCACGTCGCGCACGCCCAGACGCTGTCATAGTACAAGCGGGCGGGAAGTCGTACAGCGAGGTGCTGGCCATGGTGACCAGAAGGGAAGACAACCAACTGCCCGGACCTGGGTAGCTGCGTAACAAGGTACGCCGACCCTCAACGGCAACCTGCTGCTGGAGGTGGCGAAGGCAGCGCAGGAGAGTGCGGAGGCCATGAAGGACGGCATCGCGCGGGTCCTCGGCGACGCAGCGACGGTGCGTGCCATGACGGAGGACTCCAAGGTGGTCGTGCTGGAGATACGCGACCTCGACTCCCTCGCAA
Source organism: Drosophila obscura (assembly GCF_018151105.1). NCBI lineage: Eukaryota > Metazoa > Arthropoda > Insecta > Diptera > Drosophilidae > Drosophila > Drosophila obscura. Next base: position 1,042 of record NW_024542716.1, read on the forward strand.
CGGAGCGGGAGATCTGCGGCGCCATCGCGAGCCAGCACAAATTGAGGAGGGCCAAATCCGAGTGCGGAGCTTGCGACGAGGCTACTCGGACTCGCAGTTGGCGGTGGTCAGCTTGCCCTTTTCGTGGGCAAAGCCGTTTTGGAGCGCGGCGAGGTGCGGATCGGCTGGACCGTCTACAGGATCCGAGAAAGGAGGGTCTCCCAAGATGCTACAGGTGCCTGGAACCCGGGCATATTGCAAGTAATTGCAAGAGCTCGGTGGACAGGAGCGGCTGTCATCAAATGCGGTGGACAGGGACACAAGGCAGCCGAGTACAAACGCCAGGTCATCGCAGTTGATCCAACTAAATTTGAATCACTGCAGAGCGGCGCAGGATGCTCTGGCGCAGACGGTGCGTGAGCTGGGCTCGGAGGTGGCAATCCTCAGCGAACCCTACAAGGTGGGGAGCAGCAGCGTGTGGGCCACGGACAGCACTGGCAAAGCTTCCCTGTGGCTCTGGATGAATAACTACACAGATGCGCGACGCCAAGTCAGCAGAAAGGATTCGTCCGGGCGAACGTTGGAGGTACGTGGCTGTACATGCTACCTGGCGCCCAGGCTCTTCGCTGGAGAGCTTCAGCAGGATCCTGGACGATCTGTGCAGCGACCTGAGAGGACGAACAACGTCGTGGTCAGGGGCGACTTCAATGCCTGGGCCAGGGAATGGGGGTCCTCCCGTGCCAATGCCAGAGGTCGCACGGTGCTGGAGGCTTTCGCCACGCTGGACATCGTCCTGTAAACGAAGGGTCCCGGCAAAACCTTCAGCAGGGCAGGCACGAGTCAGTCATTGACATCACATACGCCAGCAGCGCGCTGGCACGCCACGCTCGATGGAAGGTCAGCAAGGTCTACATCGCCAGCGACCACGAGGCAAATCGAGTGCTCGGTGGGCGTGCCTGGGCGAGGGGCAGAACCTTCCCCCCAAAGGAAGGCGTACCGGCAGGACACGCTGAGGCCGCAGATCTTCGCAGGCGCACTGGGGAGCTTCCCGGCGACAGCAGCGATGGTGGTGAAGAGGATCAACGCGGGAGGCAAAGCCCCAACTGATCCCGAGGAGCTGGAGGGGATAGTTAGCGCCCTGTCCCACGAAGGCAACGGGTCGTGAGCTCTCCACGGTCGGAGTTAAGACGAGGGCGAGATATCCGAGGTCACGGAAGACGAGGTACGGCGTGCGGGCAGACGCCTAAAGCCCAAGAAGGCACCGGGCCGAGATGCGATCCCCAACAGGCGCTAAAGCTGGCGCTAGCGCTGCTCCCAACGGGAGGTTGCTGGCCTGTTTAACCAGTGCCTACAGGAGGGCACGTTCCCCGAGAGGTGGAAGAGGCAGCGGCTGCACTTCTGGCCAAGCCGGGCAAGCCACCAGGAGAGGCCTCCTCTACGGGCCCGTCTGTCTGCTGGACACCATCGGGAAGGTCTTAGAGGGGTGGTTGCAACGAGGCTGGAGTGGAGCTGCATTGAAGCGGCTGGCGGTCTCTCCCGGGCCGAATACGGCTTCAGGAAGGGAAAGTCAACGCTGGACGCCATCTCAAGAGTGGTAGAAACGGCAAAGGATGCATGCGCGGGAACCAGGTGGAGAGGTGGAAGCAGGTGCCTAGTGTCTGGTGGTGACGCTGGATGTAAGGAACGCCTTCAACTCTGCCGATTGGGGCCGAACGCTGGAGGCCCTCAGAAGCTTCAACATCCCGGGGTAACCTCTCGAATATAGCTTACAGCTATTTCAGCGCCAGGGTATCACGATGGACACGAGTCTGGGTTCCAGAAGCATCGGAGTTCAGCGAGGTCCCGCAGGTCTCCCGTTTTGGACCCTGCTCTGGAACGCCATGTACGATGGAGTTTTGAGGTTGCCGATGCCAGCCAGCACAAGTTTGGTAGGCTTCGCGGACGACGTCGCGATAGTGGTGGTCGCAAAGGACCTTGCCGCCGTGGAAAACCTCGCCAACGAGGCTATCCAAGCCGTGGAATCGTGGCTAGCGGTAGCAGGCCTCGAGCTGGCGGCCCACAAGACGGAGGCTGTGCTCATCTCGAACCGGAAAGCGGTGGAGACTGCCATCGTGCAGGTCGGAGGGACCACGATCACCTCCAAAGGTCGATTAAATACCTGGGTGTCCACGTAGACACGAGGCTATCCTTCAAGGAGCACCTGGAGTACATCAACAAGAAGGCCAGCGGAACCGTAGGATCGCTCTCAGGGGTGCTGCTCAACGCCAGAGGCCGAAAACAGGAAACGAGGAAGCTGCTGACGAGCGTTGTAACGGCGCAAATGCTCTACGCCGCGCCGGTGTGGGCGAAGGCCGCAACGGTGAAAAGCTATATGCGGGGCTGGAGGCCACGTATCGGCGATGCGCCATCAGGATCGCATGCGCGTTCCGGACCATCTCGGACGAGGCAGCGCTGGTCATCGCCGGGCATCCTTCTAGGGGAGCTGATCCGGGAGCGCAGAGAAAAATCTACGACGCCCTGCAGGACGACGAAGCAGGAATCAGCAAGGCAGAGCTGAAGGCTGCCGCTAGAAGGGCAGCATGGAGAAATGGCAGAGGAGGTGGGACAGCTCCAAAAGGGCGCTGGACGCACTCCTCTCATCCCCACACATCTCGTCCTGGGTCGGAAGGGAAGCACAGCAGGTAGACCACTACCTAACCCAGGCGCTGAGCGGGCATGGCTGCTTCCGCAGCTACCTCAAGCGCTTTGGGCACGATACGGAGGACTGGTGCCGGAGTGCGGCTCTGGCATAGTGGAGGACGCTCGACACGTCCTCTTCGAGTGCCACCGGTTCGTCATACGAGCGACAGGAACTGGAGGCTCATTCCAGGGTCTGCAATATGGAAGCCATTGCAGGGTCTGCAAGTATGCGTCGACAACCTGGTGCCGCTGATGCTGGCAGACCAGAGGATCTGGGAAGCTGCCGCGGTGTTCGCCGCGAGCGTTATGAAAACGCTCAGGGCCATGGAGAGAAGGCGGAAGGAAAGGAAACAGAGCAGGTGTCTGCGCGGGCGAAGCAATGCTTGCAGCAGGCACCGCTAGCCGACGACCCCTTCTGTCCCCCAACTGTTCGTATCATACTGTATTGTTCTTAGGTATAAGCACTATTGAGGAAGCCATTAAATGAATACAAAAAAAAAAAACATGCAAGTTCTGTTTACACGCGCTTAATTTTTAGAATTGTATGCTCTGAAATGTGTGAGAGCGAGACGTCGCGAGTGGCTCAACACAACACACGCACACCAGCGAACTGCCAAGCTACGCCGACAGCCGATACACTATGGGAAATTTGACCCCTTTTTCTGGCCAAAACCCATTTTCTGAAAGTCGGAATATTAAAACAAGTTTTAGTGCAACGCAATCACAATACTTCAATCTTTATTGTTGCATAACAGAAATCTTGATAGAGGGCGCCACAACAAAGGAATCACTAATAAACACAGCTGTTTCATTTGCAAATCACATGCTTCTGCAATATTAGGTTTTTTTTGCTAACTTTAAGTGGTCAAAAAACAAAAACTAAACAATATTACTCAAATTTTTGAAATGAATTCCAATCAGTGTGGTTTGTATTATGTGTTTGTGAACGTCTCATGTAGAAAAAAGCTCGTGTTGTACTGCCTATGGAAAAAATGTAAGTAGCTTTGTTAATGCATATTTTTGATAAAGTCTCATCTTGCAAAAGGGATTTAAAGTGAGTCCAGCAGATTACAATCAGCAAGATGTATTGTATGTTGTCAGAGTAAGTTCTTGTTCAAATGAATGTAATTAAATAGACTTGTTACGATTTTCGAGAAATTTTAATTTTATGAAATAACCTCAATTTGGCAAATTCAGATTTATTTAGAAAATGGTACGAAGCAAGGAAAAGTCGCAAAGGAGGATGCTGTGTTTGAATTTGATCAAAGCTTGATTGAGTGGATTTTGCGCAGCACAGCGATATTGCCGACCAAGCTGAGAGTTTTGCTACCGCTTGACACAAATGTGGAAGAGTTCTTATGCTAATGTAAACGCAAATGTCAGTTTGCTTATACATGCAGCAAGCTTGGCTGCACAATAAATAAGCAAGCAGATCTGCCAGTATTCTGAAGCTGCTTCGAATATCCCGAAAAAGCTAAATACATGCGCAAAGCAATTATGGCACCGATCAAAACGCCAGAAGCTGTTTCCCTGATGAGGCATTAGCTTTTCTTTGTGGACCAAAATTTTACAAAAGAGCAATACTTTGGTACAGATCAGTCAAAAAAAAAAGCAATGGATATATATCCATTATACGATACGGTTGCTGACACAAAAAAATGTGCCCACCTTATGATTTTGCAGTAATTGATAACAAAGCTGAAGTAGCGCTGCAGAGTCCTCTAGCCCGACGGCAACTTTATTTTTAAGGTTAAGCTCTGGCAATCCAATTACAGATACAGGAGAGCTGTACTTTGGCAATATATTGCCAAACAAACACATCACAGCCCTTAGATGCATGGAAATGGTAATATGAATGAAAGCGTGCCACGCCACCAATGTCCAATAAATATTACCTAATACTGCCACAAAAATGGTTGTTAATTGTTAAAGAAATACTCTAAAAAAATTAGGAAATTTAAATGAGTTTTTAAAAAAAGGGGTTAGATGTTGATTAATTTAACCGATGCAAAAAACATAGCG
>NW_024542717.1:0-5741 GCF_018151105.1 Drosophila obscura
TGCGATAAAATTGTTGTTTTTTTACTTTTATTATAACTTTGTAATATTGACTACCTAAATCATAAGCAAAAAGTCATACATTCTAGTGAGAACAGTTAGTTTAAAGCGAAAAGCGAAAAAAAGTCATTTTTGGAGACTCAACGAATAATCGGACACCTCCAAAAAGTTTTGGAAAAAATTAACTAACAGTGTAATTAATATTTTTTTTTTTTGCGTATCCTTTCGTTTCCAGAACAGCCTGCAAGCGATTTGGAATGGATTGCACCAAATTCAGGCATACTTGGGGCTCTATAGAGTTCCATGCTTCTACTAAAGCCTCTTTAAGCTGATTTAGCGTGTTAAATTTTTTTTGATACACCCGCCTGGCTAGTTCTTCCCAAAGATGTTCAATAACATTTAGATCTGGGCTCTGTGCAGGCATTTGCACAAGTTTTGGGCAGTTATGAATTAACCAAAGCTTTGCAACGCCTGATGTGTGCTTCGGGTCGTTGTCTTGGTAGAACGCAAAGTTTGTCGCGATACCCAATTTCTCTGCACTCGTTAAAAAAACGATCAGGAAAAAACGTTTGTCTTAATACTATACGTAGTACTCTTCATAAATATGATTACCATGGGAGAGTTGCCAGGAAGAAGCCATTTATAAGCCCTAAGAAAAAACTGAATAGAGTAAAATATGCTAGAGCTTACTTGCTTAAAAGCCCAGACTCTTGTAACACGGCAATGTGATAGTACATCAACTCTAAGTTTTATTTTATTGAAGCCATTCATTATTTAAAGGTTCTATTTACGGATGAAAGTAAATTCAGCTAGCATGGGTCCGATGGAAAGATGTTTGTGTGGCGAAAACCAAATGCCGAATTTGATCCAAAAACACAAGGGCCACTGTGAAGCATGGTGGAGGTTCTGTGATGGTTTGCGGCTATATGTCCAGTGCTGGAGTAGGAAGCCTGCATTTTATAGATGGCATTATGAACAAATTTGGTTATTTGGATATTTTGAAGCAGAATGTGAAGCAAAGTGCAGAGAAATTGGGTATCGCGACAAACTTTGCGTTCTACCAAGACAACGACCCGAAGCACACATCAGGCGTTGCAAAGCTTTGGTTAATTCATAACTGCCCAAAACTTGTGCAAATGCCTGCACAGAGCCCAGATCTAAATGTTATTGAACATCTTTGGGAAGAACTAGCCAGGCGGGTGTATCAAAAAAAATTTAACACGCTAAATCAGCTTAAAGAGGCTTTAGTAGAAGCATGGAACTCTATAGAGCCCCAAGTATGCCTGAATTTGGTGCAATCCATTCCAAATCGCTTGCAGGCTGTTCTGGAAACGAAAGGATACGCAAAAAAAAAATATTAATTACACTGTTAGTTAATTTTTTCCAAAACTTTTTGGAGGTGTCCGATTATTCGTTGAGTCTCCAAAAATGACTTTTTTTCGCTTTTCGCTTTAAACTAACTGTTCTCACTAGAATGTATGACTTTTTGCTTATGATTTAGGTAGTCAATATTACAAAGTTATAATTAAAGTAAAAATACAACAATTTTATCGCATTTCTCTATACTTTTTGAGCACATTCGTACTGGGTAAGCAAGTGTCCGATTATGCGATGGAGCCACTGTACATGCTCCTCGTACATCATAAAACATGAGTAGAGACAACACCGATAATAAGGGTTTACGGGGGGTTGAGCGATTGATAGGGGAATTGATAAGGGGAAAGAACAAGCACCCCTCACCAGCAGTGGAGAGCAGATTTTATGAATGATAGCGAAAGGAAAAATGCACCAAATGCCTGCTTCTATAGTAAGAGTGCGCCATATCTTTCGATAAATATTCTAAAAAGATCCTGCCAGGGTGTCTTCTGGCTGCCTGGAAAGTGTTTGATGAGCTGTGCAACTACCATATCCAATAAATCCCAATCTCATAAAGTGATGCGATAAAATCTATGGAATTCAGATGGTCATTAGTCCAATGACATCGACAGAATTAGAAAAACATAAAAGAAAATAAAATGGAACTGGAAAATGTGAAATGTGAAATGAGAAATTCGTTGGCGCGATTATCTTGTTTTTTTTGTTGGTTGGTTCCTGTTCCGTTTCTGTTTTTCGTATAAAATTTTACGAGTTGCATGTTCGAGCATTCCATTGATGGGCCCGCCACCAAAAAAAAACAAACTCAGATCGGAAATAGTTTCAGAGTAAGATCTATCTGTCTGCCCTTGAGTGTATCCCCCCGACATTTTATAGTACTTGTTGCTGTTTCAGCTCCAATTGCAGACTGGAATTCCACAGTGTGCATGTGTTCCAGTATTCCATTAAAATTTACAGCTTATTTGAGTGGAGTTTTAATTGCTCCTTTCTTCTCTCCGCTGCGTTCGTTCATTCTTTCTGTGCGTATCCTTTTCGATTTGTCTTCTGTCTTCTGTTTTTTTTCATATCCGGCGGCCTTGCCATTTTTCCACTTCTCCTTCTGCAAATTTGCATCTTCCTCGACAGTGTTATTATCTTCTTTCTCTTCTTTCTTCCTCTCCTCTTATACCGTCTCTCTTCCCTCTGCTTCTTTTTGGATCACTTGCCTCCATAGCTGCTCTTCCATTTCCCTGTAGACGCGTTCCAAGTCTGGAATTCATTTGGTGACACTTTCCATCACTGTTGATGGCTTTATTTCGCTCTCTCGAGAATTGGAGTGCTTGTGGCTGCTTCTGTGGGTCCCCTACTCTCTCACCAAGCAGCAACAATAAAAACCGCTCATCCAGGGATTTCCATAATAGTACTTCCACGTGCAGGAATTGGGTACACATGTGTTCCCATGTGTGGGTAAGTGTGAAGGGAATTACGATTACGATGGATTATAAAGGGGGACGTGAGAGAGAGAGAGCAATAAACATTCAAATTTGTTTGCCCAGCCTAGAGAGCGCCAGAGGGAGACAGAGAGACACACAGAGATAGAAAGAAATTGCTGAGATGCCATTGTCGCGACACCCTCCCATCCGCACCCCTCCTCCAGCAACACTTTCATTCCATTCCACTCATTTTTGGGCAATCGAACACTTTTGTGTGCACAAGAGAGCATGTGTGTGTGTGTGTTTATTTTTCGCCACATTTCGGCCATTGAGTGTAAACAATGCAATGCATTGTGAAAGAGATAGGGGGGCAGAATGGGAAGAATACTCTAAGCAAAGAGAGAGTCGAGAGAACTCAAAAATTTAACGCAATTAAAACCAAAAGTGGGGAGGGCAGGCGTGATTCGTCTGCCTCCCGTTCGACCACCAAACAGTTCGTGTTGTTTATTATGGGCTGTGGCTGTGGTTGTGGCTGGGGATGAGGATGAGGAAGTGGAAGTACAACGCTCCAGCATTTCTTTTGTTTTTGGGGCGTGAAAATCCTTTTGCTCCCCTTTTGTCATAAAGCTGCCAAATCAAACGGAAACGCAAATGTGCGACAAATGCAACGGTTCTGCATACAGAACAGCACCAGCTGAGCGGCAGCCGAGCACAGCAGAGGGTATCAACAGAGGGCGAAAGGGAATACACAAACACAAAGCGTAGTAGCGGCAGAGGACAGAACAGACTGACGCTGCTCCCAGAAACGGGAAAAGCATAGGGAAGAAGAAGTAGAAGAAAGCACAAACAAAGCGCAGTGCCAGGGCAGAGCAGAGCAGAGCAGCAGGCAAATGCCATTTGTGCGCACAGTGGGCCTCATAGGGACACACAATAGATCAACACAATCGTTCGGGTAGGAGCACGGATTGGGGGGGTGGGTGTTGTGGGGACTGGGAGTAGTGGCAGCTGTTGCCGGCTGATAACGCAAATAAAGTTCCTCTACAAAAGCAGGGACAAAAAGTTCACTGCACTTCCGCTGAACTTTCTCTGGGTCTGATTTTAGAGAGAGAGAAATATCCGGGTGTAGGAAGTGGAGGTATCGAAATAGACATAAATGAGATAATTCAATATATAGGAAGGTTCCCCCTACTATCGCTGAAGAAGTACATGATTGGGAGACCTTAAAACAAATACAATAATTTTTTCTGTTCCTGGAATCTTGAGAGTTCCATTGAAGATACCCAATTTGTGCCACTCAATGTTTAATATATTCTACAAATGTTAACCAAGATTTTTCTATTCACGCATATGTACATACAGTTGTGTTCAATGAAATAGTAGTGCCGCACCTCATCACTTTCGAAACCCTTTTTGAGATATTTCTAGTCTTTAAATTTGAACAAGTGATACCTTTACGGAAAGCCTGGAATGTAAGCATTAGAAACTTGAAGAAACCCCATTACATTTGCATTCTATCTTCTTGTTATTTATGACTTTAGACAACTACCCATGATATCTGCTGTTCAATGAAATAGTAGTGCTGGGTTAAATTTATTTTTAAAAATGAAAAAACAAAGCAAATTAATTTAAATAAGTCACCATCCGTAAGCTCAATTTGGTTATTGAATAATTTGATGAAAGAAAGTTTTGGACATAGCGGTACTTTTGATTTTGAGGCGTTGAAGAAATCATTGCTCGGTCCAGAAGAGGGAGACCTAAGAGTTAGACTAAAAACTTAAGGCAGGAGGCATAATGGGATTGAAAACTAAGTTGTAGGCACTCTCACTATTGTATTTAACCCAATTAACTAAAAGAAGTAGACTGGAAATCGATTTTGTATGCGAAAAAATTATTTTTTAGAGGATGGTCGGCGATGGTCGAAGGCAAGACCAGGCCTTTAATATCCTCAAAAATTATGAAAAAAATTTTAAATCGCTCTGTCAGTGATGTGACGGTTCTTAGACGGTTGATTACACATTAGTTGAATGCAAGAAGTCCCAGAAAGCGCCGCGTTTGGGTCTAAGAGTACATGGGTGCACGACTTCAGTTTGGAAAAACGCATGTGGAATGGCCTGTGTCACAGTGACAAAAATACTTTTGACTAAAGATAGTAAAGTTGTATTATATGGTAAGATAAACTCAAAAGATTATGTTTGGCATTCACAGAAATCCGATTACCACCTAAAATCATGAAAAAATTAGCATTGGGCATGCTAGGCTAGACCTTATGGGGCCCAGCTCATATGAGCTAGTACTTTCTGGCCTGGCGTTTGAGTATAGTATGGTTTTGAGCAAAACTGAGGATTTAGGCATATTTAGAATACATTACATTCATATTACAGTTGAAAAATTCCTGCTAAAAGGATATTTTAACCAGATAATGACTTGAAACACCCATAAAAGCTCGCTAGGAATTGATTTTTATCGGAAAAGATCGACGTTTTTCCATGGCCAACTGTCCAACTGGATATTAATCTCATCGAAATCTTATGAGGGAATACCAAATACATTATTGCAACTGCAAATCCGCGAACCAGAGCCAAGTTTTAGCAAGTGGTTCATGGATTATTCGCTCAAACCTATTGAAGCGTTGGCAAGAGACTTAATGACCCATATCCGGCTGGTGCAAGTTCGAAATGAAAACCAAATTGATTAAAAACTATATATTAAAGCTCAGGAAACATGAATAACATGAAATATATGTTTTTATTTGAGATTCGTTGTTTTTTTCAATGTTCTAAAAAAACACTACTATTTCATTGAACAGCAAATTTCATGGGTATTCGGCTTATGTCATGTAAAACAAGAAAATGGAATTCAAATGAATTGACATTTCTTCGGTTTTCTAATGGTAACAGTCCAGTGTATTTAAAAAGGTATCATTTGTTCAATTTGGATAGCTGGAAGTGTCTCAAAAAG
>NW_024542718.1:0-5429 GCF_018151105.1 Drosophila obscura
CACGACAGATCCGTCCGTGCCTTTAAATTGCACCTGATCTTGCAATCACTGCGCATCGTCTTGGAATCGAGCTGTCGATCCGACACCGTCTTGAACCAGCCCCCACATCTTCAATCTGACCCCGTCTTGAATCCAGCTAACTATCCTTTCGACTCTGTATCGCTTATTTACTTCACCACAATGACTGTTGAATATATATGTTGAACAATCATCGCCTTTTTAATAATATCGCAATACAACGCTACTGAAGAAGCTCAGTAAGCTCAACATTTGGTGACCCCGACATAATATAAACATAAACTCTTTAATAACAAAAAACATTTTCGTTGGATAAATTCGCTTTGAACCACGGGTATTTCGGTTCATCGTTTGTGCGCAACAGAAACGGTTCTACAGTCATGCTTGCGGTCTGCTTGCTTGCTGTTGTTTCGTTTCGGTTTCGTACTCTCAGTGTACCATCCTTTGTTGTCTAGGATCACAGTAGTACAGTTTCAAACTGTAGCTCTCGCTGCTGCTCTGTAAAAATGCAAGACTGTGTGTTTTTTGCTGCGATCGATTGTACAGTTCGGTGTAAAACTGTTCGAGGGTATTCACCGGCTGTTGGCCTCTAGACTCTCTCAGTGACTCTAAGCCCAGCTTTTCTATTGGAACTACACGATGGCTTCTAGTAGCGCCCCTTCGATCTCCTCTCACCATTGTTGCGTGTTGATTCGGAAGTTTGGACTCTACAAGCGCAAGGTGCAATCCATGCTAGGGCGGTGCGGAAGAATCGAAACGGCCGTCGGCAGGAGAGGATTGGCGAGCTCAGTGAGGAGGAGCTGAACGTGAGGGCTGAAGCTGCTAGCGGATCTCGTAGCTTCATTCAACGAGCACCTAAATGCGCCTGGAGAAGAATTGATCTCGATGAGATCGGTAGTCCCTTGAGGGATGAGTTTGACGAGTGCGTGGTCATGCTGGAGATTCGCATGAAGCGAGGAGTTAAACAAGCGGCAGCCCACATGCTACCATGTTCAACAATGCGGGCGGACCATGTAGAGAAGCCCCAACTGTCGTCGTGCAAAGTCTGCCACGCCTGCCGGAGTTGAAGCTACCTGAGTTCGGTGGGGGTTACGCTCAGTATTCCTCGTTTTGGGGCATGTTCTCCTCCATTATAGATAAGGACCCCGACCTTACGAATGTCGGGAGAGCTGCAGCATTTACGATCATGCCTAAAGGGACCAGCGCTGGACGATTCGATTCTTCGCTGGAATTTAGCCACGCCAGCTATCCTATTGCTTAAATTTACTCAGCAAACGATTTAATAACAAGCGTCTCATCTTTCAGGCACATGTCACAGACATTCTGACTTGAGCGTGCTCGAGGCCTCATCTGTTTTCCCACTACGGTCCCTTTTGGATACAGTTAATGCCAATCTGCGAGCGTTACAAAGTATGGGGACAAAGGAGCAGATTGCTGACTGCATCCTAATACACAGCCTACTACAGAAGGTGGACAGCGCCACACAAACCAAGTGGGAGGAATGCTCGTCGTTGGATAGCATACCCTCCAGCCAGCAATTCGCCACGTTTCTGGAGCAGAGATGCCAGAGGTTGGAAACCCAAGAGCACGCAAAAGATATGTACACCAGAGCAGTCGGAAACACTGTCTAATTGCAACCAGCTCCAAAGGTCTGTACATTCTGCGTGATCCAGGACACTCCATTTATGCGTGTTCACAATTTGGGAATCTTTCCACTCAACTTCGGCTTCAGGAAACTAAGAAGCTGTCACTGTGCACCAACTGTCTCCCGAGCAGGCCACACGCAGGGTGCATGTCATTCTGATCTTGCCAATATGTGGTGCCAGACATCACACTCTACTTCACTTCGAGTCCCCGTCTTTCGGTTCTCAATGATTCTGCCATCACTGTCACATTCTACATCAGCTCCGCAATGCCCGCCGGGACCCTCTGGCGTTGTACATACTGCAACAGCGTCAGCCACATCGCTTTCGGCCCAGAGTCACAGGCAGGACATCGTTCTTCTTGCCACTGCCATAATCACGTAAGGAATCGCTCTGGTACACTCATTCCATGCCGTGCCTTGCTTGATTCTGGATCGCAGGTGCATCTCATTACTTCTCGCCTGGCTCAGCAGTTGCAGCTTCAAAGGAAAGTGTCGGATATTTTGGTGTCTGGTCTCGGCGAGTCGCGTGCCACATCGGAAGGATGCTGCGTAGATATCAACCTGGAATCACGCACATCAAGTTATGCCACGACCATTTCGGCAGTAGTTGCTCCCACCATTACGTCCAGTCAACCTAACTGCAATATCGACCTAAACAGCTGGAACATTCCTAAAGCACAATTGGATTCAAGTTTACAAGTCTCAACCTGTGGACATTCTTATTGGAGCGGGACTGTTCTTTGAGCTTCTCTGCATTGGCCAAATCCAATTGGGAGCTGGCCTGCCACGTCTTCAGGAAACCAGGCTAGGATGAGATAATGGGGAGAGGTGTTTCAGTCTGGCCGCATCAGATCCACGTTCTCCTGTGTTATTTTCAGTTAACCAGTCTAAAGTGCCCCCTCGCACGAGTATTGGACCTCTTCGTCGAGTCAGGCATGGTTTCCGGAGTGGCTATACTAAAGACGTCACCTGGATCAACAAAGGAAATGTGGCTGCCAAAGAAGGATGTTAAAGACCCGTGATCTTCAACGGGGGGAGTATGTTTGGTTACGCAGCCAAATAGTGGCCAAATGCATAGATTATAGCCAGTGGTGCAGCAGTAGAGTAAATCCTTATTATTGTTCGTTGTTTGCACTGCCCACTGTACTAATTGTCATTTACCTACAAACTCATGCACGCATTCATGCTCCCTCACGGCAGCAGCCTATGCAGCCGTTTCTTTTGCCTCTTCATCCCACACCTTTCTTTCTATTGCCTTTCGCTATCGCTCTCGATCTTTCGCTCTCCGCTCGCATTCAGGCACGGGCAATTCGCCCGCCTGCCCTTTGAATTAGTTCTTGATCTTGCAATCACTGCGCATCGTCTTGGAGTCGAGCTATTCAATCCGACACCGTCTTGAACCGACCCCCACGTCTTCAATCTGACCCCGTCTTGAATCCAGCTAACTATCCTTTCCGACTCTGTATCGCTTATTTACTTCACCACAATAAACTGTGAATATATATATTGAACAATCATCGCCTTTTTAATAATATCGCAATACAACGCTACTGAAGAAGCTCAGTAGCTCAACATTGGCTTTTAATTAAAGCTTATTTGTTGTTTTTTTTCCTATTAATTGAAAAAATACCATATGAAAATTACAAAAATTTTACTTGAAAAACAGAACAGAAATACTGCAAAAAAAACGTACACCATAAAAACAAAAAAAACGAGAAGGAACGTGCGAGTCGCTTATGGGGACGCGACCTCTATATACCCGTACTCAGTCAGCATAAAGACATTTTTAAGCATATGATTTTTTAGAATTTTAGAACTTAAAAAAAAAAATTTTACATTTAACATTTTTTTGCTACATATGTGATATGTACATCTACAATGTATATTTCTACATCTAACATGTAAGATTGTACATGTTCCAATTAGATTCTACATCTCCTCCGCTAGGGGTTGCTCGCGCACTGAACGCGGCAGAGTGTGCGAGCGAGAAGGAAAATGACTTGCTTGAATGCGTCAGGGAAAGGGGAAGCAACTGAAAATTAATTTCTTCATTCTGGCTATAATTATGATCCGATCTGATTCAGATTCGGCAGTCTGGAGATAGGGCATTCTCTACGACACTGCGTTTTTAGTTTTATCGTATCTTTAAAAATGTGCCTGCCACAGATTTTCGTTCTTTGTGGGAGGCGGAAGGGGGGGGGCGAAATTTTGAAATACACTTGTAACAGTGGGATATCACATGAGTCTGGAAACCAAATTTGGTTGCCCTAGCTCTTGTAGTCTCTGAGATCTAGGCGCTCTATCGAGACAGACAGACAGAACAGACAGACAGACAGACAGACAGACAGACAGACGGACAGACAGACATGGCTCTACCGACTCGGCTATTGATGCTGATCAAGAATATATATACTTTATGGGGTCGGAAACGTTTCCTTCTCTGCGTTACACACATCCACTTTTACCACAAATCTAATATACCCCTTAACTCTTTTTTGAGTACGGGTATAAAAACATTTTCAAATTTTACATGTATTTTACACAAATTAAATGTACAATTTTCAAATTTTACATGTATTCTACACATGTAGAATGTAATGTAATGTCAAATTAAATTTACAATTTTCAAATTTTACATGTATTCCACTCAAATGAATTTACCACCCCGCTGCACTATGGTCCCAACAACCACTTTTGTTGGCCAAAATTAATAACTCGAAAGCGAAACAAGATTTTTCAAATTAGTTTCGTGTATTGTATATATATAATCAATTGGAAGAATATTTAAAAAAAAAAATGGGTGTGGCACCGCCTTTTTTTAATAATGCATATTAAAAAATAATTAATGATAGGGAATAGGAAGTAATTATAACAGTTTTATTAAGAAATTAGTTTAACTAATTTTTATTAAAATTATAAAGGCGTGGCACGCATAAAAACAACACAAATTTTGATTAGAAAAAAAAATTTTTTTTAATTGCTGCCACCTAGAGAAAAACCCTTGTGTCAGGGTGGAAAACGCTTTTTCCAGGGTGCTCGTTGGGTCAGAAAGTTTGCGGCTTTTTTACTGGGTTCTGTACAGCCTTGCAAATCAATTAAGCCTTCTCTGGGCATTCAACTTATTGTTTTAGCACAAAATAGAACGCCAAACAACGCTGTATTGTTGATTTTAAGGTTATATCTACTAATTGAAAATTTTAAGATTTGTGGTCAAATGTGGTATTTCTTACTATATACATTTCAACAAGAATTTATTAATTTACATCACACAATAGATTTCAAGGTGGGACTAGGTGGGACTCACTAAATATATCTTTTCAAAAATCAGTTTTCAATCAAAATTGGCTAAAAAAAAAGGACTCATTTTAACCTAAAAGTACTAAGACATCACAACTACGAGATACAGTTAACAATACAAAACACGTAGTAAAAACCCAACAAATTAAGATTCAATCAAAAAATTTGATCAGCTAATCGTATTTTTCAATTTATGAGAGATTTAAAACTGTAATTAAATTTACACTTTTTCACTGCGCGTGCTTGTCGGCAACAACAGCTGGGTTGCACAGCTGATTTTGCGAATGTGGCGCCATCTATGAAAATTCTTGGTACGCAACTTATAAGCTCACTCTTTTTCTAATACAGAGTGATCAAAACCACGGTAATTTTTTATCTTTTGAAATATGGGTTTTGGCCAAAAAAAGTGGTCATTGGGACCATAGTGCGCTGCTTCCGCTTTAAGGCCAGCTTGGAAGCTTCGATTCCA
>NW_024542719.1:0-5290 GCF_018151105.1 Drosophila obscura
GGTCGATTCTGCCTACCGGCGCAGGATATAAATCAAAAATTAAAATGTCGAATCTCGTTATTTTTTTTTAATTTTTGGAAAGTAAACATCCCTTGACTGATATTTATTGCTATATTTATATATTTTTTGCATCGATAGTCCAGTACCTGCACGCGGTTGAAACGCAAAAAACTTGTATGTCGATACCTAAGTAAATTTTACCGCCTTTCCATGGGCTTTTTTGGAGGTAAATAAATATTAATGCTTTTGCGCCTTGCATTATTATTTATTTCATTCGGGTAGCCTTGGTAAATATTCAATAAAAAGTATATGTGTTGGTTCCTGCTTGGATGTATTAGAGAGATAAATTTGTTGTAGAACTTAACATTTCCTTTAGTGTGCTATTAACATCATACCGAATACGTGCATGGAACAGATCTTTTGACTTCTGCTCCTTCCGCCTTCAATCTTTTTTATCTATGAAACCAGTATTTTTTTCACCTTCTGTATTCAAGTCAATTGGTAATGATGTGCAACTTTTATTTGATTTTTGTAGGACTAATGCCAGTTTCGAAGAATGTGCTTTTTGCGATGTTTCGTAAAAAGCTGAAGTAAGGGAAAAAAAGCTAAAGTAAGTTCTACCAATGTTTTCGCTCAAAAACATTAGCCTATACTATTTTCTTTTAAGGAACAGAAACGAACTTTTCTCCTAAAGATTTGGGGCTTAGAAATGGTCTAAAAACTCATATTTTTTTTCTTTATGGTAGAGGGTTGTTGGTCAATTAAAAACTGGTAATTTCTTTAAGCTTTTTTAAGTGTTTATATATTGATGTGAAGAGTGTGGAATTGAACAGGGAGCAATACAGGGGGTTAAGCGGGGTAACATTGTGAATTTCAATTTATTGGCATAGCATGACAAATGACGCACTTTGTGGGGTAGGGGCGACGCGCTCCACTTGAAAAACTCAGCGGAGCGAAATCATGCGTCCTCTGATTTTTTTGTGTATAAGTGTGCGTTACCTTGTTATGGAAGAGTCGCATCAGGAATTAAAAGTATGGAAAGGGGAGTAAAAATAACCTTTTGCGGATACTTGTTGATTGATTGGAACTAGGTGAACGTATCAAACGTACAATTTGTTTGTTTGCCCCCCTTTGTTTTCCTGAACTGGGCGCAGTTGAGCCTGAACCTTCCAAGGTTTTTTTGTTCATTTTTCCATATTTTAGGTTCGGTTAAATCACTTTGTTTTAAAGTCTCTCTATAGATTTTACAAGCGATACCTTAAACGACGCCAGTTACGACCTATACACAAAAAATAGAGGATATATATAATTTTTTTTGACTTTTTCTGAGTTTTTAAAGTTAAAATTTTGTAACAAGACCGCACAAAAATCATCATTTTTGCATTTCAATGTTTGTGTCCGAGAATGAAAATGAATCACAAAGCATTTGGGTTAGAACTTTAGCTGTTTTAATTACCTTTCAAAATAGCAAAGTTCTTTACAACCAGATGTAAGATATGAGAGCTATGCGAAAAAACAAGCGCTACCTCTGAAAAAAGCTTTAAAAAAATACCACGTTCAAAAATTCTTCAAAAAAAAGTTCTGCCATAGAAAAAAAACCATAATCTTTAAAAAATTTTAAATCCCCATTATCAGAAAAATTCATTTTTTGAATCCTTGAGGAAAAAAAAAGTTCGGATTTTGTCGAGTAGTGTTATTGATAAAAACAAACTCGGAGCGAAACTGATTGTTAGCAATAAAAAAAAAAAATTATTAATTTTGCCTCTGAGTGAAGTGTGCAGCAAAAGTTCAAAAATACTTCAAAAAAACAGACCATAAGTTTTAATTTTGACCTATACTTTTTTTGTATTAATATAAAGTGTTTATAAAAACATTTTATAATATTTTGAAATAAAAAAAAATTATTTTTTTTTTAAATTTATTTTTAAAAGTTTTTAAGTTAAAAAATAAAACTTTAAAATTTATTTAAATACTCCGCGGATTTATATTCCAAAATACAAAAATATTTTTAAAAATGTTACTCATTTATTTTTTGAGTTATTAATTATTGCCTGCCAGATTGGCAGAATCGACCACTGTGCTACACCGGCACGCCCAGTTTGACATACGAACGTTGCAGCAGCCGTCTACGTATCCATATATGTATACATACAGCTTGTGCTTCTACACTTACGCCCGCGATAATGAGAGTGAGCAGATCACCTTCGTCTTCAGACTCACCCCCCGTTCTCCAGCAGCCAGCGTACGAACAGTAGCAGGAAAAGGAGAGAGCGTTCATGGACAGAGATGTGCCATTAGTGTTGGGTCGTTATGATGCGACCGATCACCAAACCCTTCACTATAAATGAACGAACTAAATAAGTTCATCTTAACTCGTCTTCTTTTGTTCGTTCTTTTCCATTTGTTTTTGTTCGTTCGTTCTTTTTTGTTCGTTCTTTTTTGTTTTCTGAGGAGGACTCTTTTTGGTGGAGGAGTACCTGAATAAGAAGGCAGCATCCTTTGACCCGTGGTCTGGTCGGGCGCGGCATGGGAAAAGTTTATATCCACTATTATACCATCATGCATTAAAACGTCTTTGCTTGAATGACATCAACATACAAAGCATTTATCTTAAAACGATTATCAAGTACCAAGTACAAATTAAAATAAATTTTCGAACTTAAACCGTCCAAAAATCGTAGTACTTTTTACACATACGCTTACAAAGTAGAAATCAAACTCAAAAGAGAACGAACAAAAAGGGAACGATGAAAAAAAAGAACGATGAACAAAACGAACGAGCGAAAAAGAACGAACAAAAAAGAACGAACTAAAAGAACGACTTAGTTCACTGAATAAAAGTGAATGACACAAACCTGTTCAGTAAAATTGCAACGATGTTTACCCGACACTAGTGCCGATCTACCGTTTGCCAGTGGAGTCTTCCGTTAAGGACATACTGTAGGCAGTGTTGTTTTGTTAGTGAATTATTTTGAAAGGAAGTAAAGTGCACTAATTGTTTGCAAAGTAACAAAAAGTACACAATTTCAACTTTAACATAATATAACATGGGAAAACATGTTTGTCATATTACTCTTAAATCAAATTTAAATAACAAAACAATCAACAGAATATATTAGCTGTTTATTAATTTTTGCAAAATGCAAAATCATCTTAAAAAATTTATAAGCTTTGTAACATCGATAGGTGGCTGATGATTTGTATGCCCACCATTGGGTATCCATACCTTCCCTGAGGCGACGCGACATCAAAGATTTAGTGCATTTATGTCGTAATATTCAGGTATTTTTTGCCACTCATTAATGTCACTGAACTAAATTAATTTTAGAAGTGGCGACGTTTGTTCACCTTTCTTCAGCAATTCCCACAAATCTCCTATAGATATGATATCCGCACTCTGCGGGTGTGCCGATAACTTTTACTGAGAATTGAAAGCACCAGGGCGACTCAAAACGATTTGTGCTTCGGATCATTAGTTTGCTGCTGTTTCCATCAACAAAGTCAAAATTTTGCGTATTTTGCCGAATTCATTTTTTTAAATGCCCAAAAGAAATTTTGTCATTATATGGCTTCTGGGGACGCGATCTAAATTACTCACTATATACTTTTTCAGCTTATAATTTTTTAGAATTTTATAACTTGAAAAACAGGGTTACGTTCCAATTTTTTTCCCTAAATCTGTTATCTACATTGCAACAATGTATATTTTACATCTAACCTGTAAATTATAGATATACCCTTTATATTTGATATCTTTTCGAATAGGGGTTGCTCGCGCACTGACCCCGCTGTAGCAACTGAAAATGAATTTCTTCATTCTGGCTCCCATGCTGATTGGATTTATATTCATATTCTGCATCCTGGGATATATGGTCATTCTCTACGATACTTTGTTTTTATCGTATATTTAAAACCGTGCCTGCCATACTTTTTCGTCCTTTGGGGGGGCGGGATGAAATTTTGTAAATACACTGGAGCAGTCTCATGTTACATGAGTCTGGCAATCAAATTTGGTTATCACAACTCTGACACTTCTATATCCTGGCGTTACAGAATATGAATGTACTTAACAAACAGACATGGTTATATCGACTCGGCTATTGATGCCGTTGAAGCATATAGACTGCGTTCAGGAATAGTAGTGCCGCACCTCATCACTTTCAAAACTCTTCTCAGACATTTCCAGTGATTCCAATCTAGTAAACGAGGACCTTTTTAAATAGACTGGACTGTTGAGCATCAGAAAATCGTAAGAAGATCTATTCATTTGAATTCCATCTTCTTGTTTTATATGAAGCCTAACCTTCCAAAAGGTATCTTTTGTTCATTTTTTCAGAATTCCTAGGTTTGGCTCAATGAATTTTAGCTTTAAATTTTCTCAGATATTTTACAGCGAGACCTTAACTATGCTAATTAATGACCTCGATATACAAAAGACAGGATACAATATATAATTTTTTTTGACTTTTCTTGAATTTTTGGAATTAAAATTTTGTAATAAAATCGGCATAAAATCATCATTTTTGCATTTCAATGCCTCATATTTCCTAGAGGTAGCTTAAATTACAAAGCATTTGGCTTAACTTTGAAGTTATTATCTTTTTAAAAATAGCAAAGTTCTTCACAATCAGATGTAAGATACTAGAGCTATGTGGAAAAAAATAAGCTGTTAACCTTGGAAAAAAGCTTTAAAAAAAAATACCAGACTTCAAAAAATTCTTCAAAAAAAAGTTTTGCCATAGAAAAAAAACTATAATCCCTCAAAAAATTTTGACCCCTCATATCTATCAGAAAAAGTTGGCTTTGGATTTCTTGAGGAAAAAAAAAGTTCGATTTTGTCGAGTAGCGTCATTGATAAAAAACAAACTCAGCGAAACCGATTGTTAGCGAATAAAAAAAAAATTAATTAATTTTGCCTTGGAGTGAAGTGCGCACTAGAAATTTAAAATACTTCGAAAATATACCAGAAATTCAATTTTTGACCTATACTTTTTTGTCTATTAATATAAAGTGTTTATAAAAACATTTTAGCATAGTTTTGAAATAAAAAAAAATTACTTTTTTTTTAAATTTATTTTTAAAAAGTTTTTAAGTTAAAAAAATAAAACTTTAAAATTTATTTAACATCTTATTTATATTCCAAAATACAAAAAATATTTTTAAAAAAAAATGTTACTCATTTACTTTTTTGAGTTATTATTATTGCCTGCCCGATTGGGGGACTGGATTATCCGCTATACTGGCACGTCGAGTTTGACATATGGGGGGTGACAGCAGCCGCGTCTACGTC
>NW_024542720.1:0-1618 GCF_018151105.1 Drosophila obscura
GGATATACATATAATACAAAGATTTTCATTAGATAATATCTAATTAGAAAATCAAAAATTGAAATTTAATTTAAGTAAACTACATAAATGATTTTTTCTATATGACCTTTTCAGAGCTGCACAGTCCACAGTGTAATTGCTACACACCGCCGCCAGCACCGATGTACGGAGAGCCAATCACCACAGCGGCATCCTCCTTGGAGCCACTCCAGCTCCTCCTGTTTCTGCAATCACAGCGCCGACTGCAGCAGCAGGCAATAGCTGTGGTGCAGCGGCGGCCACCTCCAACCAGTCATTATCTTCTGCCGAACAATCAACGATGTCCCGGATCAAAGGCCAGAACCTGGGCCCACCTGCGTGGTCTGGGGTGACGCCAGTCGGGGGGGAGCATGATGGATTCCTGGCCTGGATGGCAGCTCTGGTTTCTCCACAAGGGCAGGGTTACAAGAAAGCTCGATTTCTTGATGATATGAGATTGAATAAGAAAATGAAAAGCAAACATATATTTATATCGTGCTTGTTCCCTTTTTACTAGTGAAACTTTCAGCTTATCCTCATTTAATTGGTGATCTTCCGCCTTTTTTTAAATTTTGTTGTAACTAATATGTGTTTGGAAGACAGAGAAGTGAAATTTGTTTTTCAGCTTAAAAGCTGAGCCATCCAGAACATATCGGAGATATTATATATAAATATTTTCACTAGATAATATTGTTAAATAGAAATGGAAAGGCAAACAGATATTGATATCGTGTCGTTTTCGGAAGAACGAGAAGAGAAATTCGTTTTTTAGCTGCAAGATTAACTTTCAGCTTATCCTCATTCAATTGGTTATTGTCTGCCTGCTATCTCCTCAAAAACATGTTGAAGCAGAGAAGCGAAATTTGTTTTTCAGCTGAAAGGCCGGGCTATCCAGAACATATCGTGGGGATATACATATAATACAAAGGTTTTTACTAGCAGAATATTGATAATAAAAATGAAAGCAAACATTTAATTGATATTGTGTCGTCTCGGAAGAACGAGAAGAGAAATTTGTTTTTTAGGCAAGGCAAAGCTTTCAGCTCATCCTTATTCTTAATGGGCAATCGTCTGTCTTCTTTCATTTGTTAAAGTCTGTAGACGCGTTTGGAAAGAGTAAGAAGTGAAATCGCTTTGTTTTTCAGCTGAAAACCTGAGTTATCCAAAACAATTTGGAGATATTATATAAAGAATTTTACTACATAGTATTGAATAGAAAACTAGAAATCAAACAGATATTGATATTGTTGTTTTTGAAAAACGTAGAAGGGAAATTTTTTTCTAAAGGCAAGGCTAAAGCTTTCAGCTTGTCCTTATTAAAATTGTTACTTTGAAGCGAGGCTAAGCTTTCAGCTTAAGCTTATCTCATTCAATTGGTGATTTTCCGCCTTTTTTAAATTTTGTCACAACGACAAGAGAAATTTGCTTTTTGAGCTTAAGCTAAGCTTTTAGCTCATCCCTCATCAATTGGTTACCTTTCGTCTTCTTTATAACTTTGTTAAAGTCTAATATGTGTCCTAAAGATATGAAATTTGTTTTTCAGCTGAAAAGCTGAGCCATCCAGAACATATCTGGATATACAATTATACAAAGATTTTTA
>NW_024542722.1:0-194970 GCF_018151105.1 Drosophila obscura
TTTGCCAAAACATTACAGTCTGTAAGCAACTTAATATGTAGACCTAGTAAATATCTACCAAATTTTCCAAAGGAAACTATGACTGAAAAGATTTTGGTTTTACCAAAACACCTGCGCCAAATCCGTCAATTGAGGCGTCTGTATGCATGTGCTATGTTGTTGGGGGAAAATTTTTTATTGTCTTTTTATATAAGAGTGTGTTTTCGCGATATTATAGTCCGAGTATAAGCAAGACTTTCTCAAATAGGGAGCATATTGAAGGGTTAAAATATGGATTAGAACGAAATTGTTCGTTTATACTCGATAATGTGGCATACATTCATTATTCCCATCAGCCCATATTCTTCACGTCCTAGACCCTTATATATTAGCCACAGCCTCGTCATACGATATGATAGTGTTATCTTTGTCCGATAATGCACGTGAAATATCTATATATGGAATTTTCATGACGTTTGAACACGCTTGTATAGTTTGACTATTTAGGACTTTCTTTATCTATGCCAAAATTAAGCTATCTGTTCTTCGTGTCTATTTACCACGTCTAAAAATTTCCACATTTTGAAGTCGATTATTTTTTAATGATTGTTTTCAATGCAAATCATTTTTTTAAACTTAAAAAAATGGCTTTTTTTAATATTTTTCTTAGAGGTAGCGCTTCTCTATTTACATAACTTAAGTATCTTACATCCGGTTGTAATAAACATTCTGAAAAACTGATAAATGATCGGGGAAATATCAAACTTTTTATACCAGTACTCAAAAAAGAGTTAAGGGGTATATTAGATTTGTGGTAAAAGTGGATGTGTGTAACGCAGAGAAGGAAACGTTTCCGACCCCATAAAGTATATATATTCTTGATCAGCATCAATAGCCGAGTCGATATAGCCATGTCTGTCTGTCCGTCTGTCTGTCTGTCTGTCTGTCTGTCTGTCTGTCCGTCTCGAGTGGTCAGATCTCACAGACTATAAGAGCTAGAGAAACCAAATTTGGTTTCCAGACTCATGTGATATCACACTGCTACAAGTGTATTTCAAAATTTCGCCCCGCCCCCTTCCGACGCAACAAAATACGAAATCTGTGGCAGGCACATTTTTAAAGATACGATAAAACTTAAAATGTAGAGAATCGTAGAGAATGCCAATATCTACCAGATTGCCGAATCTGAATCAGATCAGATCATAATTGTAGCCAGAATGAAGAAATTCATTTTCAGTTGCTTCACCCGTCTCCCCCTGAATGAAACACGCTACTGATTCTCTTTCTCGCTCGCACACTCTGCCTCGTTCAGTGCGCGAGCAACCCCTTGCGGAGAAGAAGTAGAATCTAAATGGAACATGTACAATATACATGTTAGATGTATGTAGTATATACATTGTATATGTAGATGTAGATATCAGATGTAGCAAAAAAATGTAAAATGTAAAATTTTTTTTAAATTTTAAAATTCTAAAAAATCATATGCTCTAAAATGTATATACTGACTGAGTGCGTAGAGTAGTAGGTAGACTAAGTAGAGTCGCGTCCCCAGAAGCGACTCGCACGTTCCTTCTCGTTAAATTTAAAACATCTTTTTTTTTTTGTATATTCTTAAAAAAATGTATTTTCACAAACTCTGGAAAAATTAAAAATAAAACTATATCTTGCGTTTTTTTATTTTATTAACTAGGCGTCGTTTAAGTTATCGTTCAGATCAGAAAATCAAAACAAAAAATATACCGATCGGAACGGTATCAAAGCAAACGCAAACGACATGTAATTTTGGTTTTACCGAATCTTAGGTATGGATTAAAGATGGGCTTGGACTGCAATTTTCCGACATGACCCAACTCGGCACGTTAATGAAAATGTCCAACACGCACGGCTAAAAATTTTACGAACACGGTCCAACGCGAAGTATACAGGCATGACGATATTTTTATTTTCATTGCAAAAGTAAACTCTTAACAAAGGCTAGTTTTGCTTCTACAGCTCAAAAGCAGCCCCCCGGCCACCCAACCGACCGAGGGCGCTGCCGCATGACGCGATATGCATGTTACCGAACCGATCGCGAACATGCAGGGAAAGATAGAGGTTAGACTAATATTTCGAGGAAAATTAGAGCTAAACACAGCTGAAAGAGCTAAACATGCAAAGATAGCTAAAAAATATAACTAATTACGGGAAAGGTATGTTAGTATTAGTGATTTAAGAAGAGGAAGGAAATTAGTAGTTGATATTATGTGGTAGAGGGAATTGAAGTCCGAGCAAAGTACCCTAAATGGTTCGTGCAAGGAATAATTCGATCTACAAAGCGGAAGGAACAAAAGGAATGAAGTTTCTAGTAGATCTAATAGGAATCGTAAAGTTTATGCGGCTCAACAAGTCAGGGCTATCTACGTCACCCTTGATCAGGTTGTGCATAAAAATCACACCAAACATTTTTCTACGACTAACTAAGGAGGGAAGGTTTATTAAAAGCAATCTACGACGATAAGATGGCAGTCTCACACCTGCATCCCAGTTAAGGCCACGCAGAGCAGAAAGGAAAAAGTTTTTCTGGACTGATTTTATGCGGTCCTGGTGTACTTTGTACTGGGTGCAGCATACACAAGAGCCGCGCTCTAAAATCGGACGAACAAGAGAGATGTAGAGAGTCTTCGATGTATAGGGGTCGTTAAATTCCTTTGACCGCATCTTTATAAACCCAAGCACGCCCATGGCCTTATTTACCATGGTAGAAATGTGTTGGGTCTAGTGTAACACCAATATCATCAACCAAGGTAATTCTCTCAAGTGAACCACCGCAGAGGCTATAAGGAGCCAAAAAGGGGCTGGAGCAATTGCCTGATCATTGTTTGCTGACAGATTGAGAAATGATAGCGAGGATGGATGTGCGGACGTTCTAAGCTTACTATTTAGGAAGCTGTAAAACTGTTTTGTGAAAATCGTATCCTGCACCGAGATAGGTAGTTTTTATAGCATTGAGCGTTAAGAACGGAGAACATTGACCGAGCTATTACATGCGAGAATGAGAAGAGAGAGAGAACCAAAATCTCGAAATTTGTTATAAAGTCTTGATTTTAAGTGTTTTAGACTGGATAACTCTTTGGTAAACCAAGGAGGCTTTCCAGATCTAACCGGACAAGAAAGTGGGACACAAGAATCAAAAAATGTATCAAGTACATTGTAAACGAGAAGGAAAGTGTGAGTCGCTTCTGGGGACGCGACTCTACTTATACCCGTACTCAGTCAGTATATACATTTTTCATTTTGATTTGATATTTTTGAATTTTTTTTGCTACATCTGCTATCTACATCTACAATGTATATTCTACATCTAACCTGTAGATTCTATATGTACTGTTTAAATTCTGTATCTCCTCTGCTCGAGAGCGCTCGCGCACTGAACACGGCAGAGTGTGCGAGCGAGAAAGCGAATGAGTAACGGGTCTCTATCTGAAGAAAGCGGGAGAAACAACTGAAAATTAATTTATTCATTCTGGCTATAATTATAATCCGATCTGATTCAGATTCGGCAATCTGGTAGATATAGTCATTCTCGATACTGCGTTTTTAGTTTTATCGTATCTTTAAAATTGTGCCTGCCACAGATTTTCGTCCCTTTTGGCGGCCGGGCGAAATTTTGAAATACACTTATAGCAGTGTGATATCACATGAGTGTGGAAACCAAATTTGGTTTCTCTAGCTCTTATAGTCTCTGAGATCTAGGGCGCTCATCGAGAACGGACGGACGGACAGAAGGACAGACGCACGGACAGACGGACATGGCTATATCGACTCGGTTATCGATGCTGATCAAGAATATATATACTTTATGGGGTCGGAAACGTTTCCTTCTATACGTTGCACACGTCCACTTTTACCACAAATACCCTTTAACTCTTTTTGGAGTACGGATATAAAAATGTGTGTTCCTTTCATAACTTCAGTGCACAAGTAAAGAGTGGACCTATCAAAATCTCTTATGAGGCTATTATGCTTCGTAAACTCGGCATTACGAAAGCAGCGGACACGTTCACGTTCAGATAGTCTACCCATTCCATCCAATACAGTAAGCCCAATATCGAGTGGGTCATTTCTAAAAATGGTGTACCGACCTTAGCCTTAAACTCTTTAACCAGCAAATGCTCCGGCTAAAACTTGGCGGAACAAATGCTTTCAAATTGAGTCGGGGAGACGCTTATCTTGAAGGAAGATATCTCCCTGGCGTAAGAAAAGTGAAAGTTTCCACCCTTAGGCCGACGGATTTTATTTAGCTTTGTATAAAAAAGACATATAAGACAAAAAACTTGTCGCTTTGGTGGGACTCCCACTAGGCCTAGTACCTAGGATGGCAATATCCGGTAGCCCTGGATGTCTATGGGAGCGAAACTGATGAGATAGTTAAGGAGTTGGGTGCGGACTCGACGGACACGGACGCTACAGACATTTCTAACTGCATACTCTCCGAAGTGATGGATTCGGCTCCAGAATCTGCATCACCAGTAGCGTTCGTTGCCCTTGGAGTAGCAAACGTAATCAACGGCTGAACTGAGTCTCCATATCCAAGAGGCGATTGTTGCTGTTTAGATCCCAAGATCAGTTCTTTGAAGCCACTCCGCGTCTGCCTCATTAACGAACGCATATTGTTTTCCACAGCACGGCATTCCTCACAACTATAATGCAGGCCGTTGCTTTGGGATATGGCATCTCCTACACGACCCGAGATCCCTACACATTTTGCATAGCCAGCAAGGGAAATTGGGTGATCTGCTTCTTGCGGGTTTTTTTTGGCACAGACGACAGCAAAATCCATAATGATGTGTTTTATTTTTTTTTTTTATTTCGAGAAAAAAAGTTCAAAACAAATAACAATCAGACCAATATGCAGAGAAAATGCTTAGAGCGATACTTAAAGCGAAATCGGTAAAAATAAAATGAGAAAGGAGAGAGAGAGTGGTGGCAGCAACAGTTTATAAGTGTGAGCGTTACTGCACAGAAAGTTACGAGAGCGAGAGGGAAAGAACAGTTGTTGAGAGTTAGGTGATAGAGAGAGAGTGATAGACGGCAATAACTACGACAAAGAGCGGCTAAGTGTAATGAGATTGCGAACTTACGAACAGCAACTACCCAAACACACGACTACCCGACGCACAAAATTAATTAAACAAGTCGTGCTTAACAAAATTATCCGGAATGCACCCTCGGTTAAGGAAAGATTTTAAGTTAAAGATTAGGGAGTTAATTTGAAAATAAAACATCAACTATTTAAGTAAAATAAAAGGAAATTGCATATCGCAAAATAAATACAGGTCATTTCTCTATGAAAAAGAACTTTTGTTTTCAACCAGGTCGAAATAAGTACACAATTGTTGTTTGGTTCTATTTTATGTGATTGTTTAATTCTTGTCGTTTAGTATTTTACACACATTATTTTTTTTTAATTATGATTTTTTTTCAATTTCAGAACTGAAGAATTTTTTGTAAAATTATTATTTCATTCTTTTTTCAGAGGTGGACCTTCTTTTTTCACATTACTTAAATATCTTACATTTGGTTTTAATGAACTTTGCCATTCTCTAAAGCTAAGAAATGCAGCTATAAAAATAACTTTGTAGCTTCACCTTACCGTCTGGGAAATATTAAGCTTTCAAAAGCAAAATTAAGGATTTTTGTAAGGAATTTTTTTCAAAATTTTTACTTTTAAATCTAGGAAAATTCGACAAAAAATTATATTTTGTGTCTTTATATTTTTTGTGTATAAGTTTATTAATAAGGCGTCGTTTAAAGTATTGTTTATTAAAATCTGTGGAGAAACAGCTGAGCTAAAATTGGTGGACCAACCCTGTGAAAATCACATTTTACCGATTGAAATGTTGGTGGCCCAACGTTTTGTATTGTATTGTTTGTTTATTGTATTTCCTAGTGCAACAAGCAAGGGGCTTATAATTAGAGCACTAGTCACTAGGTGTCACATTAGTTTTTTATTAAACTTAGAGCTAAATGAATCTTTTAATATGACATTAGGCTGTGCCAAAATTTGACCAACAAATTTTTTTATTTTTTTCAAGGTGACACCCCCCAATTCTGTTCTTTGTTATTTAATAAAATTATACATTTTTTTTCAAATTTTTAGTTTAATGTTTGGGGGTTGCTACCACGAAAAGAAAATACAGCTTTTTGGTTAAGCCTAGTACTCAGATCGGAAAAAACACCTAGCAAACATAATCAGGGTTTATATATTATATATTATAATATTATATTTTTATTAATTTTCATAAATATAAAACAAATATTGCTTTCAAATTAGTTTGTCTTCTTGGTGGTCGGCACGGGAGGCGTCGCCATCTGCTGCTGCTGATAGTCAGACACATTACCTTGCCAATAAAATATTGGGGAGCCCAGGATATGCCTGGGGAAGAGCGGCCCCAGCCGAAGAAGTGCATTTTTTAACTTTAAACAAAACCAAGCAGCGGTCTGAGCAGTGTAACCGTTCGGAATGCAGTGCACACCTCTGGTCACACCACTGGTCGTTCGAAAAATATATGACATCTGTTTGCTAGCAAACAGTTTTTCGATCTGAGTACTAGGCTTTATATATACATTGTCACGGAACGGTTTAGCTTTAACGATTGATAGTATTCGCATCTAGTATTTCTGAAGAGATTAGGTATTTGGGTGACCTGCGGTCACATTAAAGTTAAGAAGTCAAGCCATGCTTCCCGCTTCGGGTTATTCCGATTGACGAGACCAAGAGAGTAGGAGGAAAGACTGCGGTATGTAGTAACTAAATAGTTGAGGTTAGACCTAAGCCAATGTATTTCACCCCTACAGAATAAAACACACACGCACATATCATTTACGCTACGAGATCTGGTATTCTTGTTTCGGTGTCGATATATTGAAGTGTTGAAAGCAAATCCTACGCGGTCATCGTCGGTCGGCGTCATTTCTTTTATTCGCACTTCCATCGCACTCCTTTATTTGCGTGCTTCTTGGGATCGCACATTAGCATGTCGACCACACACTCGCCCAGGCGGAGCCCTTGAATTGGAAAGAGCGGGGCTACCGCAGCTACGACGACCACAGCCGCATCAACTGACGGCCCGATCGCCATCGTGAGTACGGCTGGTGGATCGAAGCAGCGGCCACAGACTCCTAAGGGGAGTGGGACACAAGGAAAGAATCCGAGTGGTGCTGTACAGCCTGACGGATCAGGCCAGAGCACAAATCCCACCAACGTCCAAGTTGCTGCACTGACGCAGAGGATCGCCATCTTGGAGAAGGAGCTGGAAAAGGCAAGGGCAAGTAAAAGGAAAGAGGCAGCCGCAAGGAAACCCGTTGGAAACGGAGTTAGTGTTTGGTGGAAGAGCGGCAGATACTGAGTGCAAATCTACCGCAATGTTCGAGTGAGAATCTGATGCCAGATTTATCCGAGAGAGTGACGCCATCTTTAGATGCACAGTTGCCGTTCCAATTGAGTGGAAGTTTGCCGCCACAATTGAGTGGAAATTTGGCTATAAGGCGACAAGTCACACTGAGCACAAATTGTACAACGATGAGCTACTCCACGCCATATTGTGTTACGGCCACGGTGCTGCCAGAACAAAGTTACGTGCAGGCACTACGTGAGCCACAACACAACTTTATGATGCCCACAAATCCGCTTGGGTCATATGGAGCACCATCGCCTACCTTGTCAAATGGATGAACGCCGCGTCGATTGCCTGATCTTCCTGAGTTTGAAGGTCAGCCAGAGGAATGGCCTATATTCCAATGCGCGTTCATGGAGACAACGGCAGCGTACCACTGTATAGCGCTGGAGAACAACCAAAGGCTAGTCAAGGCTCTGAATGGTGAAGCGCGATAGTCAGTTAAATCGCTGCTCATAGCAGCTGAAATTCCGATATGGACGTCCAGAGCAACTGATACGTAGCCAGCTGGAGAGCGTGCGAGATGTACAAGCAATTCAGGAGCACAATCTAAGCAAGCTTGTGCCATTTGCTACAAGAGTCAGCAATCTCGCAGCGTTCCTACGGTCAACCACCGACGGAGTCCAGCACTAGAGTAATCCTACCCTGATGGAGGAGTTGATTGCTAAGTTGCCCCTGAGCAAAAGGTTGGACTGGGTTAGGTATGCTGCAGCAATAGGATCGTACCCAACGGTCTTGCACTTGAGCGAGTGGCTGAATGATCTCGCCAAACTGGTGTGTACGATCACGGATGTCGGGAGCAAGGATCCCAAACGACGGGTACTGCATGCTAGCACAATTCATATGGATCAGCAGTGGCACAACGACCGCACCAAATGTTTCCCAATATGTGAAGGGCAGCACACGATCTAGGACTGCAAGGATTTCATCCATGCTTCTCCAACATCCCGAGTTGAGTTGGTGAGGGAGCATCGGGTCTGTTTCTTATGCCTGGAAAGTGGACATATGGTCAGGTTCTGCAAAAGGGACAAGAAGAAGAAGATGCCAGAGAAATCATCATTACCTACTGCACGACGGATTGGACAATCCCAGACGGCCACTACACTCATACAATGGGCCACGGAGGAATCAACAAGGTAATCGCAAGCGATCACTGCATAACGGCGGTGGTCAACAGAGGGATGACCCACAAACATCGCAGCCATCGGATCCGACCCCGAGGAGGCCCCTAGACGAAAAGCAGGCGCCAAAGGACGGCCCTGAAGTCGCACACCGGAACCTAAGCTGTGTCGGTTCGGATGGAGGTCATCTACTATTCCGCATCTTGCCCGTGACTCTGTACGGGGAAAACAAGCAAATGGACACCTACGCCCTGTTCGACGAAGGCTCGTCCGTAACAATGATGGATGACAGACTCGCGCATAGCCTAGACCTGAAGGGCAAGAGTCGACAACTGAACATTCAATGGTTTGGCGGGAAGGGAACGCACAATGGGAACGCGAAGATGGTGAGCTTGCAGATTAGCGGAACTGGGAAACCAAAACGCCATGGGCTAAGGAATGTGTACGCGGTCTCGGATTTGAATCTACTGGTCAACATCGAGAGGAAACTGCGGCGTGATGCGAACTTCGCGCAGCCATACAATGGAATCATGGATGACTACGTCAAGAAGGAATACGCACGACGGCTAGAGCAGCAGGAAGTCACTTCAGTCAACAGTGACAAGGTCTGGTACCTGCCGCACTTCGGGGTCGAGAACCCAAACAAGCCCGGGTGTTTGGTGTTTGGTGTCTGGTGTTTGATGCGGCCGCCAAGGCTAGTGGCGTGTCCCTGAATTCAGCTCTGCTTAAAGGTCCACAGCAGTACAAATCGCTCCCAGCCGCGCTCTTCCACTTTCGGGAAGGAGCAGTGGGAGTATGCGCAGACTTCAAGGAGATGTTTCATCAGGTGTTGATACAGCCACAGGACAGTTGTGTCCAGAGATTCCTGTGGAGGAATGGAGACGACCGGCGGGATCCAGACCTGTACGAGATGGAGGTGATGACGTTCGGAGCCACATGTTCGCCGTGCTCAGCGCACTACGTCAAGACCCTAAATGCCTCAGGGTACCTCCGTACAGATCCCCGCGCGGTGCTGGCCATCAATGAGTACCACTATGTGGACGACTACGTGGATAGCTTTGCAGACCAGAAAGAAGCTATTGCTGTATCAACACGGGTAAGAGAAATTCATGCTAACGCTGGTTTCGATTTGTGCCGGTTCTCTTCCAGTTCGGAAAGTGTGGTCAAGGCTTTGAACCCACAAGGATCCAATATGAATGTTGAATGCACCGAAGCTGAGGAGAAGATACTGGGCATGTTCTGGCAGCCGGCTACAGATGACTTCAAATTCATTGTCAAGTACCATCGGGTGGCCAGCAGCGTGATGACAGGGGAACGTGCCCCCACCAAAAGGGAGTTCCTAAGCCTCGTCATGTCTACCTTTGACCCGATCGGATTCTTGAGCTGCTACCTGGTGACCGCCAAAGTTCTGATGAGAGAGATTTGGCGGAGAGGAGTGGACTGGGACGAGCCGCTGCCAGCAGAATTGGCCACAGCGTTTGAGAGCTGGCGGCTAGGGATGAGCTACGTGAGAGGATTCCGATGTCCGCGCCACTATTTTGTCGTCGGATTCGTGCGGGATCTGTAGTTGCACGTCTTCGTGGACTCAAGCCAATCGGCGTTCGCTGCGGTGGCTTACTGGAGAGCCACATATGATTACGGCAATGTGCAGGCACATTTTGTATGTTCCAAAACGAAATGTGCCCCGATGAAGACCATGTCGATACCACGACTGGAACTTCAAGCAACCGTACTGGGAACGAGACTGATGGACACCGTAAAAAGGGAGCACGGTGTATCGATCAGCAGCTGCGTACTCTGGACCGACTCCAAAACGGTTCTGCACTGGATAAGCAGCACCCACCGGCGTTACAAGCAGTTCGTTGGAAACCGGGTGGCGGAGATCCTGGAGTCCACAGAAGTATCCCAATGGAGATGGATACTGTCCGCTGAAAACGTGGCAGACGATGCGACGCGGCCGCAAATCCACGTGGATCTGGATCAAGGATCACGTTGGCTAAGTGGGCCTCCCTTTCTACGGGAACCTGAGGAGGAGTGGCCGATTTCTTCTTCGGGTGATGGTGGCTACCCGCGAACCGCGGATGAAGAAGAGATGCCATGTGAGTTTGCGCTGGTTATAGCAAACTCCTTTATATCTTTGCAGAGGTTCTCAAGCTACTACCGATTGGTCAGGGCCACTGCCTGGGTCCTCCGGCTTATCCGACGGTGTCGCGGACACCGTGAGAAGAGCGACGAATACGGGCTAACTGCGGCTAAGTGCGCCGAGGCAGAGCGCATGCTGATCCGGCTGGCGCAAAGTGAGGCGTTCGCTGAGGAGACGCAACGGAAGACTGTCACAAATGACAGCCAATTACGAGGGCTGTCGCCATACGTCGACGAAGATGGAGTCATACGTGCGTGTGGAAGGATCGATGCGGCCGCGTGCATGCCATTCAGTGCGCGGCGCCCGATCATACTGTCGCACAAACACGCACTGGCAGAGATGATCGTCGGTCATTACCACGATAAGATGCGGCATCAAAACCTGGATGCGACCATATGCGAGATCCGGAAGAGGTTCTGGATAACCAACTTGCGGAGGTTACTACGGAGGATAGTAACCAATTGCCACATCTGCAAACTACGAAGAGCACGACCAAGACAGCCAATGATGGGTCCCTTGCCAGAGGACCGGCTCGAGGCCAATGGATGGCCATTTAAGTATACCGGCCTGGACTATTTGGGGCCGCTGATGGTGACGTTTGGACGTCGAACGGAGAAGAGGTAGGTCGCACTATTCACCAGTCGTGGGCCATCCACTTGGAAATGGCACATGATTTGTCGACAGATTCGTGCATCATCGCGATAAGGAACTTCATGTGCTGCCGTGGACCTGTGGTCAGGATGAGAAGCGACAACGGAAAGAATTCGTCGGAGCTGACAGAGAGGCCAGGAAATTCGACGAAGTCTTCGAACCGGAGAAGATCCAGGGCGAACTGTCGTCCAGAGGAGTCGAATGGATCTTCAACTGTCCGGCAAACCCAGCTGAGGGAGGCGTCTGGGAGAGAATGGTCTAGTGCGTCAAGAAGGTGCTGGCGCATACTGTGAAGGAGGTGGCTCCTAAGGAGCACGTGCTGGCAAGCTTCCTGATTGAGGCGGAAAACATTGTCAACTCGCGTCCGCTCACACACTTGCCAGTCACGGTTGATCAGGAAGCCCCATTGACACCGAACGACCTGCTGAAAGGAGCAGCCGGCGTACCGGACCTTCCAGGAGACGATGGTCAGTCGCCTAAGAAGTTCGCCACAAGGAAATAGTGGCGGATTGTCCGGATAATGAGAGATCGGTTCTGGAAACGCTGGGTACATGAGTACCTACCTACACTTGTACGCAGGGAGAAGTGGTGCGAGCACGTCGAGCCAATGCGTCGTGGAGATCTCGTGTACGTATGCGATCCTGCCATACCAAGGAGAGAATGGAGGCGAGGCATCGTTGAGGAGGTGTATGCTGGAGTGGACGGAGTACCACGACGAGCGGCGGTGCGCGTGGCCAGCGACGATCGATCCAAGCTTATGATGCGTCCCGTCTCCAAGTTAGCTGTACTGTACGTGGTGAATGCAGCTGCGTCACGGGGATCGGGATGTCGCGGAACGGATTAGCTTTAACGATCGATAGTATTCGCATCTAGTATTTCTGAAGAAATTAGGTATCTGGGTGACCTGCGGTCACAATAAAGTTAAGAAGTCAAGCCATGCTTCCCGCTTCGGGTTATTCCGATTGACGAGACCAAAAGAGTAGGAGGAAAGACTGCGGTATGTAGTAACTAAATAGTTGAGGTTAGACCTAAGCCAATGTATTTCACCCCTACAGAATAAAACACACACGCACATATCATTTACGCTACGAGATCTGGTATTCTTGTTTCTGTGTCGATATATTGAAGTATTGAAGGTCATCGTCGGTCGGCGTCATACATATATTAAAAAAAAATTGATTTCGTCGGTTTTTTCAAATAATATTGAAACTTAGAAACTAGTTCATATTGATAATAAGGTGTTTTTATTTTATTTTTATAGTTACTGTTAAACAATTAATAATTGGTGAAAATCAGGAAGTTCAGCTGAGGTTGATATATTTAGTTAACTAGTTCGCAAAAACTTTTGCAGGTTTATTACTGCCAATAACTGATTAATGAAGATATGAATGGTATTAATATATATGCAATAGATTTCACCAATTACACTACTCGACAAAATTAAACTTTTTATTTAGGCTGTGAACCAAAATGACTTTTTCTGATAGATTTCGGGATTTAAAAATTTTTGTAGTACTTTATTATTTTTTATGGTGTCATTTTATTTTAAAGAATTTTTAAAATCTGGTATTTATTTTCTTGGTTTTTTTCAGAGGTAGTGCTTCTATTTTTCACATAACTTTAGTATCTTATATCTTGTTGCATAGTTCTGAAAAGCTGACAAACGCAGCTATAAATCCGACTCCGACCTTTTGTATCTGCAGCTTAACGCCTGGAAGATATTAAGCTTTCAAATGCAAATTTCATCATTTTTTGCGATATTATTTTTCAAAATTTTGACTTTTAAAACTCGGGAAAAGTCGAAAGAAAAACAATTCTTGGCCAACATTATTAGTTTTAGATAGACTCATTAATTAGGCGTCGTTGAAGGCATTGTTCATTAAAATCTATGGATCAACGGTAGAGCTTAAATTCGTTAAACGATACCTTTAACGACGCCAAATTAATGCACCTATACACAAAAAAATAGAGGACACAGGATATAATTTTTTTTCGACTTTTCCTGAGTTTTTAAAGTCAAAATTTCGTAAAAAATACCGCACGATAATCATCATTTTTGCATTTCAATGCTTTATATTTCCCAGACAGGGAAGCTGAAATCACAAAGTGTTTGAGCTCAACTTCTAACTGTTTTAATTATCTTTTCAAAATAGCAAACCAGACGTAAAGGTATTGCATTATGTAAAAAACAAGTGCTCCTTTGAAAAGCTTAAAAAAAATACCAGACATCAAACATTCTTAACAAAAAATTTTGCCATGAAGAGAAACCTTAATTACTACGACAAATTGTAAAGCCCCATATCTATCAGAAAAAGTCGGTTTGGATCCTTGAGGAAAAAAAAGTTCGTTTTGTCGACTAGTGTTATTAAAGCACACGCTTAACTTTTGCCTGTTTGCGTAGCCCCACAGTTTCCAAATGCCTCAATCCCATAAGTGAGTACAGGTACTAGGTATGCTTTTGCTATTTGCATCCGGATTCTTACTGGTATAAATTGCTTGGTAATATAAAGTGCTCTTAAAACCATACGTAGATTTTTTTAGAGTTATGTTTATGATAAAGCCTAAATTAGTTCGCTACCTCTGCAGCTAATGGGAGTGTTAAATAATTCTACACGTCTTAATATGGTTTCATTTATTTTTTCTTGTTTTGTATATAATCAAGCATTTTGACTTCGTTGGGTTTAAGATAGACGATTGTTGGTTGCCCACGCACTAATTTTCTCAAGCTCTCGTATTGGTAACATTTATACACCAAAACAGTTCGGTTTAACGGTCGACTTACGTATAATTGGACGTCATCGGCGTACATGTGCACTTTACAGTCGGACTGTTGGCAAATCATTTATATAAATTGAGAACAATAACGGGCCAACTACTGATCCCTGTGGGACACCACACTTAACATAGGCAAAGGACGACATTTTCCCTTCAGCAACAACAGCCTGGCTCCTATTTAGCAGATAGGACGATAGCAACCATACTGCTGAGTCAGAGAAGTTGTAGGATTCGCGAAGCTTTGCGATGAGGGTGCGATGGTCAACTGAGTCAAAAGCTTTAGTGTAGTCAAGAAGAGTTAGGAACGTTACATTTCCGTCGTCCATTCTTTCACGGATTTCCTCTACAATTTGTATCATTGCAGTTGTACAACTTCTATTTATTCTGAATCCAGATTGATTGTTATTTAGTAATGTGTGCTCTGTAAGAAATGAATTTATTTGTTCAGCTACCAAGGTCTCGAACGCTTTTGACAGGGTCGGGAGTATGGATATTGGCCTATAGTCTGCAGAGTTTGCTTTTGGGATAGGGATTATTTTAGCCTCCTTCCACTTTTCCGGGAACGTTGATGTGGTAATGGCTGTGTTGAAGATGTGAGTAACTTGCATGATGATTCTAGGGAGTATTATTCTCAAAAATTTCGGGTTCATATCGTCTAGGCCAATAGCATTTGATTTAATCTTAAGAATGGATTCTAGAACATCACAAGGACTAACACAACAGAAACTAAAGCTAGAACAGTATAATTATAGGGCGCTGATGTCAAGTTCAGGGTTGGTGGTGGGTCCGGTACAACTAATTAAATTTTTTGCTAACTTCATTTACGTCCATGTTAACTAGCGAATTTCTTGTTTTTTTTGCCAATCCTATACTTTTAATCATTTGCTTTTTCTGCTTACTACACAGAGTGTTGTTAAACTTTGACGAGTAGAAGGCGGTCTTGGCAGAGTATATTAGTTTAGTTACGCCTGACCTTAATGATTTGTACATATTAAAGTGGCTTTCAGTCTTGTATCTTTGAAATTTTTTAAAAGCCTCATTTCGTTTGATGATACCCAGCTTTATCTTCGGGTTGAACCATGAGTTATCTGTTCGTTTGACTGTAAAGATAGTCAATGTTTGATTGAAGTTGGGCAAGTTGAGAATTTACAGACAACATATAATGTATTGATGTCCAGTCAAGAATGCCATTGTCAGTGTGTAGTTTTTTAAGGTCAATGTTCTTGAAGTCACTGTAAAAGGTGTCATAGTTATGGTAGTCAGGTTTAAAATCATAGGTCAAGAAAATAAGGTCATGTTTTGAATATCCTGGTGCTGTGAGTTGGTCATATAGTAGAATTTTGTCAGTACTTTCGACAAAGAATAGGTCTAGTAGTGTGTTTCTGGTTTTTGTAAAGTGTGTGGGGAGCTGGTGGTTCACTATATTTAAGTCAAGGCTCAACATGCTATCTGTTAATGAGGATTCTCTAAGAATATCACAATTAAAGTCACCTGCTAGGATTACGTCTGTATAAGTCAAGGAAATGTCAGTAATAAGTGATGTCAGGTCTGAGTAGTCAATGTTTCGATTTGGTCGATATATGCAACCAAGAAGCATCTTTCTTCTATTGATGGTGATCGTTAGAAATATGTATTCTATGGCACTATCTGGTCTTTGCTTACAGTGGAGTTTTGCGGATATCTTATTATTTATGTATATTGCAACGCCCCCGGCATGCCCTACACGATCAGAACGAAATACATTGTATCCACTACATTAAATTAACGAGTCACTTAATCCGGGGACATACCAAGTCTCGGACACACATATAACATCCGTCAATTTTTTTTGTCAAGCTTTGTGCATTGATATGGCAGATTTGCAGACCCGATTTTTGCTTCACCGGAATTCTGAGGACCTGAGATGTATTCACATTGGTTATTTCTAATGAACCGTCCACATCAAGTGTGTTTTAACACAACAAAGAATTTCATTACAGTAAATACAGTTAAGGGCCAACTACAAAATAAAATACAGGAATGTGGTTAGATTGGTAATACTTATAGCTAACATGAAAAATTTGCCTATAGTTCTATTATTGACGAAACGAGCTATTCTCGTCTCCAGCTGCAAGACTTTCATAATTTTTACTCAGAAACTGAAGCTCATATATTAACAAAACACATAACGTTGATAAGAAAAATGTACCACCTTTCACAGGATTTTTTATTCGTGGTGAAAGAATGGATATCCGTGAAGATATCAACAAAATAAGCTACTAAAAAATAAAATTGTCTAAAGAATGCCAACAGTACGATTTTTTTTAAGTGTACTCGGGTTTTATATATCACCAAGCCCTTTGTGTTTGTAAAATTCAACTTTCAAAACGGTGAAATATGATTTTCGAAGGGTCGATCAACCAATTTTAGCACAGCCGTTTCTCCAAAGATTTTAACGAACAAAACTTTAAACGACGTCTTATTAATGCACCTATATGGATACAGGATATAATTTTTTTTTAACTTTTCCTGATTTTTTAATCTCAAAATTTTGATGAAAAAAAATGTCTTTTAGCAATTAAAAACCCCGAAATCTAAAAAAATTTGTTTGGTTCGAAGCTGAAAAATTGTGTGGGGAAGTGTAATGTGTAGATAAAGCTCAATTGACATTAATTAAGTTCAGATGACAGCTAGCTGAAGTATTGATCGAGCATTTATGAATTGGTACAGTCCATACAAATAAAACAAAAAAGTCAACTAAACTATTAATCATTTCAAACAAGATCTTATTAGATTTTGACCTGTCATGAAAATAAAATTATCACTGCTTCTGATCACTGCAAAGAAATTAATTCCTAAACTTAGTATTACGGAATCATCTACCCTTTTAAAATTATATGTAAAAAACATATATATTTGAAACTTAATCTTATCTTAAAGTTGAGCGTAAAGTAAATTTTTTTATTTTTAGAAATGGTCGACCCGGCTCAGTATCAGTTTCCGAAAAATTTAGAATAGATTGGGGAACATATATGTCATCACGAAATGATGTTATTTATGTCCGCCTGGATGTTAGAGGAGCAAAAGGTCAAAGCAAGAAATCTCTGTATCGTCATTTGGGAGGAGTTGAAGTTGTAGATCAAATATCTGTCCTAAGGTTCGTAGCTAATAAAAACAAGCATTCAAAATATTATATTAATTTTTTTCATTTAAGATACCTGTTAGACACCATTAGTTTTCTAGATGAAACCCGTGTCGGTATATGGGGATGGGGCTATGGGGGCTATGTTACCTCTATGGTTCTTGGCACGCAACAGGATGTGTTTAAGTGTGGAATTTCTGTATCCCCTATTGCAGATTGGCTTTATTACAGTAAGAAAAACAAAAATATAAAGAACAAAACACTATAAAATATTATCTAATTAGATTCAGCTTTTACTGAGCGTGTTCTGGGATTGCCTGCTGAAAACTATAAAGGATACGTTGAAGCTGATGCAACGCAGCGTGCTCGTCTGATAAAATCAAACTCTTTTTTTTTGATTCACGGCTTGGCCGACTCAACTGCTCCTTATGTACATGGAGTGCAGCTAGCTAAATCATTAACAGACGCAAATATTCTATATCGGTACCAGGTAAAATCTTGAACATATAACTATTAATCAAACAATATGTTTTTTTTTTTGTTAAAATATACATACATTTCAGACCTATGCTGATGAAGGTCACGACTTAAATGGAGTACTTGAGCATGTATATTCATCTATGGAGCATTATTTTGCAGAGTGTTTAAGCTTGGATCCGGATGACACAAAACCGGACATAGATCAAAGCATGGTTCCAGCCGAATAAAAAGTAATAATAAAATATGTAAATAGACTAGTATTAATAATGCACGGACTCATAGCTAATGAATATAAAACTTTGAAGGTCGTGACAATATTGAATTTAATCGGAAACGAAAATTTTACTTTGGATGTCTATGTCCCATCTCAACAGATTTTTAAATATTCAATTATCTTTTTTTTTATTACATTACACTATGTAACGCAAGGATAAATCCAGAGATTTGGATTTTAATATATTTTATTAGTATATTTTAGGAAACGTTATCTTTGGAAATGTTTGTAACACTTTACCTTTACTTTTGTAACCTTTACATTGTTCTTTCCACATAGTACTCTAATATTAATAGCTCGGTTTAACTAAGATATTAAAAAAACACATACTGTAAAGTTACATTCGACGTTCCTGCTTACCTGTTAATTTGTCGTTTGATTGACACAAATCAGCTTAAAGACTAGTACTCAAATATTCTGGGGTGCGTAATCTTCATTACGTAAACACTGTCAAAATTCATTCGGAAATTCATTTATTAAATAACAAAAAAAAACAGTCTTGACTTTGGGAGTCGCGGCACACATGATTCAACACTATACATATATAACCGGAGTCAATTTATTCCTTTTTTCTCTATATACATATTCGATACATGTAATACATACATATTATGTATGTACATACATATATACAGCGCCGTGCCGAGAGAAATTTGCAGCCCAGCAGGTGCAAACATTCCGGCGGCACCCCGTTTTTTAACAAAAGATAATTCATTAAAACACATAACAAAAATGACAATTCCATTGTCAAAATTAAAACGAAATTAAATAAATTTTACAACAATTAAAACCGTACTTTCCTAGCTGTTGAAGAAGCAAAATCATCTTTTATTTTTAAAAATTTTTGTATTCTCATATACAATACTCGATCGAAAAGAAACTTGGACGGCTAATTCGCTCCCGTCCCATTGAAGCAATTACTGTCTGTACGTTTCGCGGAAACACATTCTCGTTGCATGGATAATTTCAGGCTTAAGCTTATATACAGAGTACTTGAGTGTATAAAATAGCGACTATCTGGTTCATGATGCATCTATACAGGGGGTCTCATCGCGACCCCTGATTTCTTTTGAGGAAGATCCGTTTTCCAGTTGTTGTCAACCGTCGCGACGGTACGCGGAAGGACGATGATACGATGAGAGAAAAGTTCCTTACAACGAAATGTATGATATTTAAGTTATGTGAAATAAAATAGCGCTACCTCTGAAAAAAGCTTTAAAAAATACGATTTTTCAAAAATTCTTCCAAAAAAGTTCTGACAGGAAAAAAAAACATAAAAAAATTTTAAGCGCTCAATCTATCAGAAAAAGTCGGTTTGGTTCGAGGTAGAACAAATAGTTCAGTTTTATCGAGTAGTGTAATTAGCCGTAAGCCATATATAATTAGGATAAGATAGGGACACCCGTTGTAAATATGAAACCAGTAGATAGGAATTTATTTTAAGGATAAGGAGGCCACATTATAGTTTAAAAGATTGTGGTCGAGAAGGCCATACTATTATATTTTTCGTAGGATTAGGGACGCCCTACAAATTATCCGAACCAAAGCTTAGAGGGAGAAAGAGGGAACAGCCCAAGCAACGACGCAAGAGAGAGCTAAGCGAAGACGAATGCGATGCAACGACGCAAGGGAGACTGGCAGAGCCGAAACTGGATCACACTGCCGCATAGGCAGTGTTGTGAAATAAAATAGCGCTACCTCTGAAAAAAGCTTTAAAAAATACGATTTTTCAAAAATTCTTCCAAAAAAGTTCTGACAGGAAAAAAAAACATAACAAAATTTAAAGCGCTCAATCTATCAGAAAAAGTCGGTTTGGTTCGAGGTAGAACAAATAGTTCCGTTTTATCGAGTAGTGTAATTAGCCGTAAGCCATATATAATTAGGATAAGATAGGGACACCCGTTGTAAATATGAAACCAGTAGATAGGAATTTATTTTAAGGATAAGGAGGCCACATTATAGTTTACAAGATTATGGTCGAGAAGGCCATACTATTATATTTTTCGTAGGATTAGGGACGCCCTACAAATTATCCGAACCAAAGCTTAGAGGGAGAAAGAGGGAACAGCCCAAGCAACGACGCAAGAGAGAGCTAAGCGAAGACGAATGCGATGCAACGACGCAAGGGAGACTGGCAGAGCCGAAACTGGATCACACTGCCGCATAGGCAGAGCCACCCTCTGCCATCAGAGAGGGAGGAAATCAAATTAATAGAGCCGCGCTTCGGCCGGCTCGAGAGCTACTTTCCTCGCATCTCTCCCCACCTCCCACCAGCCGGTACCTGCAGGGCGTTTGAGGCTCCTCGCAGCACGCTGTAGACCCACCCAGTAAGATTGGTAGTGCATAGCAAGATTCTCCTTCCTCTTTCACCCACCAACAAGTCCCCTGCACGTATGAGGCTATCCGCCGCGTGTGGAGACTTGCTTGGTATTCCTGTATCCTTCCTTTACCTACCCCACCCATCCTCCGCCACAAGTTTCCACCGCATATGAGGCTACTCGCCGTGCGAAGTGGTTCCCATGGTTAAGTATATCTACATATATATAAAAATGGAGAAATAAAAATGTATAGTGCTTCATCACGTGAGAAAGGCTGGGCAGATTTGGTTTAAAT
The DNA here is from genome assembly GCF_018151105.1 of Drosophila obscura. Taxonomy (NCBI): domain Eukaryota; kingdom Metazoa; phylum Arthropoda; class Insecta; order Diptera; family Drosophilidae; genus Drosophila; species Drosophila obscura. The sequence goes on from NW_024542722.1 coordinate 20,594, forward strand.
TTGTATACAGTTGTTCGTATTTGCCGAAGAATGTTTCTACGTAAGAAAAAAAACCGATCGCGGAAAAAATTGATTTTTAGAACGGCTGCGACGATTTGGCTCAAATTTCGTTCAGTTGTTCGTATTTGGCAAAAGAATGCTTTTACGAAAGAAAATTTAGGAAAAACCAACCTACGATCGTGATTTTTTATTTGTTTCTTTGATGAAAGTAGGCGAAGCGCCAATTACACTACTCGACAAAATTTAACTTTTGATTTAGGCTGTGAACCGAAATGAATTTTTCTGATAGATTTCGGGATTTAAAAATTTTTGTAGTACTTTATTATTATACCTGTACTCAAAAAAGAGTTAAGGGGTATATTAGATTTGTGGTAAAAGTGGATGTGTGTAACGCAGAGAAGGAAACGTTTCCGACCCCATAAAGTATATATATTCTTGATCAGCATCAATAGCCGAGTCGATATAGCCATGTCTGTCTGTCCGTCCGTCCGTCCGCCCGTCCGTCTGTCCGTCTGTCCGTCTCGATGAGCGCCTGGATCTCAGAGACAATAAGAGCTAGCGAAACCAAATTTGGTTTCCAGACTTATGTGATATCACACTGCTACAAGTGTATATCAGAATTTCGCCCCGCCCCCTTCCGCCCCCACAAAGGACGAAAATCTGTGGCAGGCACAATTTTAAAGATACGATACGATACGATACCACCCAGTAAGATTGGTAGTGCATAGTATATGTATCATTTTATTTTAAAGAATTTTTAAAATCTGTTATTTATTTTCTTGGTTTTTTTCATAGGTAGTGCTTCTATTTTTCACATAACTTTAGTATCTTATATCTTGTTGCATAGTTCTGAAAAGCTGACAAACGCAGCTATAAATCCGACTCCGACCTTTTGTATCTGCAGCTTAACGCCTGGAAGATATTAAGCTTTCAAATGCAAATTTCATCATTTTTTGCGGTATTATTTTTCAAAATTTTGACTTTAAAAACTCGGGATATTTCTTGGCATGCATTTTTAGTTTTAGATAGACGCATTAATTAGGAGTCGTTTAAGGCATTGTTCATTAAAATATTTTGATAAACGGTCAACTTGCAGCCGTTCTACCAAAATGACTCATAACTAATTTTACCTGAAAAATACCGGTTCTGGTCCAATGCCAAAGTAACACGTTCAGGTACCAAAAATTCAACCCTTTTTCGTTTGCTTTGTTGTTGGCAGTTGGGCCCGAAACCTTCCAAAAAGTATTTGTTCGGTCTTTCAGCCGAGCATTATTTAGTATTTTTAGTCAGTGGTGCAGCCTTAAAGTAACAAAGTAACAATTGGCAGTTGGACCCGCAACCTTCCAAAAAGTATTTGTTCGGTCTCCCAGCCGAGTATTATTTAGTATTTTTAGTCAGTGGAGCAGCCTTAAAGTAATTCCTGTTATTTGTTCGTTATTTGCACTGCCCACTGTACCTAATTGTAATCGACATGTATCTACACCCGCCCCCTCACTGTAATGGCCGTTTCAACCGTTCTTTCGTCTCTTCGTTTCGCACCTTTCTTTCTATCGCCTTTCGAAATCACTCTCTCGATCTATCAGCTCTCTCGTTCTCTCGAACACTCCCTCGCTCTCTATTTCGTAGCATCGCGTAGGGCACGGGCAATTCGGTCCGTCTGCCCTAAAATGCCTTCGCTATGGTCATGATCTGGTCTAGCACTTGCAATCGCTCGCACTTTTTTTTCATCGCATATATAAACACGAATCGCGGTTTATATATGCATCTAGCTTTCTTCTTTCTTTCGCCTTCGCTATCGGTATCTTCAACTATCTTTCCCTCACTTGTATTAGGGCACGGGCAATTCGGTCCGCCGGCCCTTAGTAAAGTCTTGACGTAGCACTCGTACCTGAAACATCGTCGCCTAATCGACCTAATCGACAAGAATAAACATATTTGTATAATAATCTGTTCGTGCCGTTTTGTTGTAAATAAAGGTGATACATTTGGTATCCTCCTTTAAACACTATTTTTTTGTCAATTTTTTTCATTTTTGAGGTTCTGTTAACGAATTTTAACTCCACCGTTTATCAATAGATTTTAATTAGCAATAACTTAAACGACGTCTAATTAATGCGTATATCTAAAACTAAAAATGCATGCCAAGAATTATTTTTTTTTCGACTTTTCCCGAGCTTTTAAAGTTAAAATTTCAAGAATAAAATACCGCAAAAAATTATTTGAATTTCAAATTTCGTTAAGCTGCAGATACAAAGTATCTGGTCGGATTTAAAGCAGCATTTGTCAGCTTTTTAGAACTGCAAAGTTCTATGCAACGAGATATAAGATACTTAAGTTATGTGAAAAATAGTTAATACTTAAGTTATCTAAAAAAAATCATGAAAAAAATACCAGATTTTAAAAATTCTTTAAAATAAAATGAAACCATAAAAAAAATAATAAAGTACTACAAAAATTTTTAAATCCCGAAATCTATCAGAAAAAAACATTTTGTTCTACAGCCGAAAGAAAAAGTTCAATTTTGTTGAGTAGCGTTATTTCTTTCGGTAACGGAGAAAGCTCTCTCTTTATGCGCATCGTTGGTCGAATTTCGCCCCTCTTGCGCCCCCCTCGCCGCCCTAGATAAGTTAGGCTTAAGAATATGTTTTAACGTGGAAGAAAATAAGTCGGAAAATATCATTGAATTCGAGCGCACGTCCCTTTTTTAGTCACCCTTTTTTTTCGTCTAAATTTATAAAATTTGAAGGAAAAATTAATTTGAAAAAATTTCTAACATTTCATGGCGCCCCCGGGTGGACTAGCAAATTAAATAAAGTTTAAAGGCAGAAAGTGACAGTGACCCGAGTGGTGAAATATATAAAACACATATATTTAATAGTTTAAGTGTATATTATATACACCTGCCCGCGTCGCGTGTGTGTGCAGCAGCAACCCCTTAATATCAAACCTAAAACTACCGCGCCGGTTGGCTAATAAACATACAAAAAATAAATAAATACCTAGCGCTCTCTACCGCCGAGGGATATCAATTCCGAAAGAAGTTTGCTACATGCCAAGAAAAATGGAATTTACCAGGATCCCATATTATATACATTGAGGTATTTGGGCAAAAAAATTGAAATCTCGAGTAAAGAAAAAATCATTAAAATCTCGCATTAAAATCTCATTTGGCATCCACACACTATGTCCGTATTTAACAGATCGCCAAGTGCCTCGATACCCTTTAATCGTCGAGTATATCGGTTTTTTGCGGTATTTGGCATGAACACCCTAGGTCCGTATTAAACCGATCGCCAAGTAGTGCGATAACCTCTAGTCGTCGGGTATATTGTTTTCGACCTCATTTGGGTACATCTTCCTGTTTCGACAATTTGTGCCGCAGCAAATAATAATATCGTGAGAAAAGCCCTGATTAGTGATTCACTTAAGCATCGAGAGTCAATATGAATCCAAAATCAGATCGGAAGCCTATTCTTGAAGTGCTGAAAAAAAAGCTCAGCTCCCGTGTCAAAGGCATTCGCCGGACAAGCGGACCTGCTGGAAGCTGGGGATATTCCGCTGCAGTTGACAGAGCTCGAGTGCAGACTCGACGTACTGAAAGCAACTATAGCCAAGGCAAACCAAGTTCAAGAATCAATCGAAGAAATAGATAGTGACGATAAGTTTGAAGCCGAGTTGGAAGAAATCTCGATTGTAACCAAGGCAAAGACAATGTCGCTTATCGATGCCTTGAAGACAGCCAGCGATACAATGCCTTCAGTATCAGCTTCTGTTGCCCCAACTCGTGCTCGACTTCCGAAGTTAGCTCTGCCAAAGTTCAGTGGAAAATATTCGGAATTCAAAAGCTTCATTAGTTTATTTGAGACTCTTGTTCACAATGACGAAAGCATTCCACTTATCGAAAAGTTTAACCATTTGCTTTCATGCCTCTCTGGTGAAGCGTTGGGAACGGTAAGGGCGTTCCAAAAAACCGAGAGTAATTATGAGAAAGCCATGGCTAGCTTAAGACGGGTCTATGATAACGAATGTCTCATCTTTATGAACCATATTGCTGCCCTATTTAGTCTTCCCAAAATGACCCAGCAATCTGCATCGTCCTTAAGGAACCTAATCGATACCACTACACTACACCAAAAGATCTCGAATGCAATGCTTATTCATCTCATCTTGAACAGAGTCGATACTGTGACCAAACAAAAATGGGAAGAACAGCTCGATTATGAGAAGCTGCCGCTTTGGGCTGACTGCGAAAAATTGCTTAATCGCAGATATCAGCATCTTTCATCCGAAGAATCGGCAAAACCAAAGTAGGAGCAGAAAGCTGTGCCAAGCAAGCCTCACAATCGGAGCTTATTCGCGTGCTCTACTGCGAATGCTAAAAACCAACAATGTAGTTACTGCAATGCAAAAGACCATTTGTTGACTACTTGCAGTCCATTTGCGCGGCTTGCAGTGATGCAAAGATTCGAATTTGTCAAATCGGCATCGCTCTGCATCAACTGTCTGCAACAAAGACACACTGTGGTACGACGCAAAGCTGGCAAGTGTCGAGTGTGTGGCCGCTCCTCTGCTTTTTTGGTTCACATCATCACCGCCTTATTGCAGTTAGATACACAGTTGTGGATAAAAGTTAAGCGTTACCATCACCCCCAGAGAATTCTTCCTCCTAGTCAGAGTAACCCTTCCACTTTCTTGGAATTGGAGAATCTAATTCACAAGTCAAGAAAAAGATACACACGGTGGTGAAGTCGCGAATCAATGGTAGTGAGTTCGCGGTCGATTTCTGGATTCTGAAGTCAATCTCCGGATACCACCCTGATCACGCACTTAATGTGAGTGGCTGGAAAATCCCTGTTGAGAGTAGCAGCAGCGAGTTGGCAGGGGGCTGTTGTTAACAGCCGGAGCGCGCTCTCTCTTGCCTGGCGCAAGCGAGTTGGCGGGCAGCCAGCTCACTAAGCGGGAGTTTAGTATTCTACCCACCCCCGTACATTCCGGTACGCGTCGATACATAGAATCGTTTATATTCACACCCACATACATACACACATATAATCAAACAACCGCGCCGTTTCGAGTGCCCAATAAACCGATTTGTTAACCATCATACTGTGCCTATTCATTGCGGGACACTTTGGATCTTCTGAGGGCTTATCTGCAGCACTAGGAAGCGCCCTACTACAAACATTGGTCCTTCGAGCCGGATTCTTGCTGAATCGAGATTGTCCCAGCAAGCATCGGTGGATTCCAGAGAGAACTGCAGATAAGTACGCTCATATTGTGCCGCCAATCGATTCCTTCCGCGATTGGCGTTCCGCACTATTCACGTCCGAGTGTCCACTTATCCATATGTACATATATTCTTATGTACATATTGTCCGATCTCACTAACATTTTCCGTTAGCTATTAGCAATTATCCGCTACACAGCCACAATACCGGCGTCCGACACGTATGTATATATGCATGTGCATATGTTGTGCCTGATTCGCACACACATACCCCGCCCCCAATAAAACACTCATCCGAAGTAATTTATTGGCGTTGTTTATTGTATTTATTGTTTATTGTGTATATCGAATTGTATATTCTTACAATCTTATTTTCACTCAATACTTCTCATAAATAATAAACCTCATTAATCCCGGTGGGAAAATACCTAAAAAATACCGATTACTCCACATCTACATACCACACTTAGTATATGTAGGCACGAACGCGTTCGTCCGATACGCGGTACCAGCACTCCGCTGCTTATGCAAATTTCGCAATTACCAAGAATTTAAGCATTCCAGGCGCCCCTAAAGTGACCCACAGCCCAACAATTTCCCCCACATCCGGGATAAATTCATCCAACAAGAGGCACAGTTCATTTCCGCAGTCTTTTTTGCATTTTTCCGCGCCAAATTCCAAATTGCAAAAAAAACTAGAGGTGACAAACCAAAAAAAAACCTAGTGGTGGCAAAAATAAAAATATCGCTCACGGGCCTCGTATCCATCGAGTAGTTAATATTTTTTCGCAAATAACCTTGTCCATCGCCCACTACGACTAAATCCATTCCAGTACCGATATTTAAACATATCGTAGTCTAGTGCGGATCCCGATTGTGATCCCGATTGTCATACCATCCGATAGTTTTCCCGAACACTTCCGTTTTCGCTCTAAGATCGTCTTACACATCACCCACTACGACGAAATAAAATCCAATACCGATATATCAAATATCGTAGTCTAGTGCTGATTCCGTTTTCGACTTTTTCGTGCATTAAAACCACTGCCAATAAGAAAATATCAATTTTCTTGAGGAATATCGTCCGATAGTCGTGCTCGACAGGAAAACAATTCCTTGTTGTTCTGCCTCTGGTGTGGTGTCCATTTCCGCTTTATCCGCACAGTCCTCATTTGGCGTTCATTTGTGCTTCCGCGTGCGGTCCTTCTTAGTATGCCAACAGGTGTGGAAGACAACAAGAAGTTTTTGTCGGTGCCTACGCCTGGTAGATCAAGGCCATCTAGCTCATCCGTGCCATCAACGCCGACCTCGGGGACTCAAAGGGCAAGGTCCTTAGGTACTCCAAGGGCTTCCACGAGTGCCACGGCGGCGACGACCAAATCGGTGCTGTTTCCTTCACCGATCACGACTAAGGTGCTTTCGCCTCCATACCCGCAACTAGTCGATCCTCGCTCCACACTTCCAATGGCACAGCCGATTGTCACCTCCGCACGGGCCAAGTTTGTGGCAGCCATCGATAGGCTGACCACCTTGGAGGCACGGCTCACCACTCCAGGGACCGCCACCCCATCCTCCGCGGTCTCACAGGTCCGTCGTGACCAGCTCAAAAACATGTGGGCCAAGGTGGATGCTGAATTTGAGGCATGTTCGCTGGCAATGCTGTGCGAGGCCCCTGAAGACCAAGAGGAAATTCAGAAAATGTATGGCGAGTGCTATGAGGGCTATGAGCGGTGCGTGGCGGACCTCATAGCCCAAATAGATCGCCCAGACCTCCGACCTCCCGGGCCGCAGACCTCCCAGGGCGGTTGTCGGCTGCCCCCCTGTGACATTGAAGTTTTCGCAGGGGATTACGTTCGCTGGCCGACGTTCCGCGACCTATTCACAGCGATTTATATAAACAATCCGAGGCTGTCCCCGGTGGAAAAGCTGTACCACCTCACTACTAAAACCCGTGGCGATCCGAAAGCCATAGTAGAAAAGTCCTCACTTACCAATGACGGTTTCGAGGCAGCATGGTCAGCCCTCCGTAGTCGATATGAAAATAATCGACTCCTGGTGACCAACCAGATAAATATCCTGCTATTGCTGCCTCGCGTGGGTTCCGAGACTAGTCGTGCCTTGAAAGAGCTTCAGAGCACCATTCAAGGTGTTCTAACTGCTCTGGCCCACTCCAAGGTCTGCACAGACAATTGGGATAGTATTCTGGTGACCATCTGTGCATCCAAGCTGCCAAAACTGACCCGGGCTCTGTGGGAAGCGTCAGTGACTGACAAGAAGGAAATGCCTCCATGGACGGAAATCGACTCCTTCCTGACACAGCGGTACCTGACGCTAGAGGCCATGGAGAGCGACCCTTCCCAGGCTAGAAGCGATCCGCATCAGCAACCGTCCAAAGGCAGTCAAAATCCACAATCCTCCGGAAGCCACGCCAACCCATTCCGGTCTCAAGGCAGTCCTCCTCCGAGGAACTTTCACTCCTTCAAGACCCACATTAATCCGAAGCAGTGCGATCTCTGCTCCAAAGAGAATCATCCGGTCCGGCTCTGCCCGCACTTCCTCCAAATGGACGTTGAAGCACGTTCAAGTTGCATCAAGACGAAGCAGTTGTGCTTAAACTGTTTTGCCCGAGAGTGCACCAGCGCCCACAATTGTTTCACGTGTGGAGCCCGTCACCATACACTGCTGCATCGCGGTACTCCTGCCTCCAGTGAGTCGTCCACATCCGCGCAAATTTCCAATTCGTCCGACGCTCAGCCCACCGTGCAAAATTATTTCACCTCGGGCACCAGGCCCGTTCTTCTAGGCACGGCAATAATTAACATTTGCCACCTGGGGACAAATTTCCGCGCCCGCGCTCTAATCGACTCGGGCTCCGAGGCTACGTTCATTACGGAACGGCTTTTTAACATCATCAAACTACCATTCCGCCTTATTCAGGCACAAGTCTCAGGCCTGAGTTAGTCGGTAGCAGCTCAGTCCAAGAAGCTCTGCCACTTTTCCATTCGTTCCCCGACTAAGCCGGGCTTGCAGTTGAAAGCCGCGGCTTACGTATTGCCGGAACTAGCAGGCAATCTCCCTTCATATCCAATTCCGTTAAGTGCGTTGCGAGATTTGCCGAACCTGCCATTAGCTGATCCCACCTTCTATGAGAGCTCGCAGATAGATGTCCTGATCGGAGCCGATATCCTTCCCTCCATCCTTCTGAGCGGTTCACAGACCGACATTTGTGGCTCTCTCCTTGGGCAGGAAACGATTTTCGGGTGGTTGCTTACTGGTCCGGTGCCCAGTGCCCCCCCGAACCGAATCGCATCTTTCTCCACACAAGTGTCCAACGTCCTCGATGCTCCATTAGACAAGCTCCTCACAAAGTTTTGGGAGGTGGAGGATCTACCAACCAAGTTAGTAGGAGAGTCCGATTCCTATTGCGAAAGCAACTTCCTACAAACCACCACGAGGGCAACAAGCGGAAAATACATGGTAACCCTACCATTCCGCGACCCGGGTCATCTCGGGTCTGGCCTAGGGTATTCAAGGTCCATCGCACTAGCCCAGTTCTTAAGGAACGAGAATCGGCTGAAGAGAGATTCGCCGTTGCACGAACAGTACGTTTCCGTAATCCAAGAATACTCAGATCTGGGCCACATGACAGAGGTCCCTCCGAGCCACGACTCCAACAACTACTATCTCCCTCACCACGCAGTAATCAAACCCGATAGCACTACAACGAAGCTTCGTGTGGTGTTTAACGCATCCAGCCCATCCGCGAACGGAACGAGCTTGAATGACCTCCTTCACGCGGGCAGCAATTCCCCAGGGCTAGTCATATCATTCGGCACTTTATGTACGTCGACGATGTCCTCGCCGGCGCTGACTCCACACAGGAGGCTCAGCTAGCCATCCGCGAATTACAGGCCGCCCTCAGTTCGGCAGGTTTTCCGCTACGAAAGTGGACAGCCAACCACAAGGACGTATTGGCCGAGATTCCGAGTGACCACCTCCTCCACACTGATTTCCTGGAGATTGACGCTTAGAGCACGGCAAAGACCCTCGGCATTCGCTGGAAAGCGACCTCCGACGAGTTCTTCTTTGTTCCTCCGGTGCTCTCGCTTGAGTCATCCTACACCAAGCGAGAAGTCCTCTCGCAGATAGCGAAACTGTTTGATCCTGCAGGGTGGCTGGCACCGTTCATCGTCCGCTCCAAGATCTTCATGCAGGAAATTTGGTTGCAGGAACTGGAGTGGGACGAGAACCTTCCGAACGAACTGTGTCAATACTGGCAAGCCTTCCTGCGTAGCTACTCCTGTCTCACCAAGATCCGTATCCCAAGGTGGATTGGTTCCCAGCCATCCGTTAAGGTGGAGCACCATGGGTTCTGTGATGCCTCAGAAAAGGCTTACGGCGCCGCGATTTATGTTCGCGTTGAGATGGGCCAGCGTATCGACGTGCATCTACTGGCAGCGAAGACACGAGTTGCGCCCGTAAAAACCGTATCGCTTCCCCGGTTAGAGCTGTGCGGGGCCGTGCTTCTAGCCGAAATGGCGACGGCTATCCTGCCAAGTATGCCGACGACAGGGTCTACCTGTTACTACTGGACAGATTCCACAATCGTTCTCGCCTGGTTGAACAAGCCTGCATGCCATTGGACCACCTTCGTGGCCAATCGAGTGACGAAAATCGCTCAAACCACCGAGACCCAAAAGTGGTCTCATGTGCGCTCCGAGCACAACCCGGCGGATTTAGCCAGTCGGGGGGTTCCTCTACAGGATCTGGTTGACAACCATCTCTGGTGGCATGGGCCCTCGTGGTTACAGCATCCACGCTCTCAATGGCCGCTCCAAGATCAGGAAACCCCCGTCATAGACCTCGAGCAGCGGGCTGTGAAAGTCCATTTCACAACCAGCCCACCCGAAGACTTCCTCGAGCGGTTCTCCACGCTTGAAAAAGCTCTACGAGTCCGCGCGTACGTCCTGCGTTTCCTACAGCGCTGCCGAAAACTACCGTACGGCACAGGAGATCCATCCTACAAGCGGGGAAATTAACGAGGCTGAACGAACTCTTATCCTAGAAACTCAGCGCCGAGAATATTCTCAAGAGTATCACTCCTTACGTGAGAAGCGTCCAGTGCCTCGATCAAGTTCTATCCTGAATTTGAATCCGTTTATGGATCAACATGGGGTCATACGCTCCTGCGGCCGTGTATCTACGGCGCAAGGGCTGAAGTATGACGAGCGACATCCCATAATTCTTCCGTATAACTGTCGTTTGTCGCGACTCCTCACGCAGTTCACACACCGGATCACTCTTCACGGGGGCAGCCAATTGATGGTGCGACTTATCCGATCCAAGTATTGGATTCCACGGATTCAGAAGCTGATGAAGGGTGTCGTGAACTCTTGCAAAGTGTGCCTTATCCACAAAAGGAAGTTGCAAACTCAACTGATGGGGGATCTCCCCAGGGAGCGAACTTCATTCTCCCGACCTTTCACGCACACCGGAATTGACTACGCCGGTCCCTTCGAAATCCGCAACTACACAGGGCGGGCGTGCCTTATTACCAAGGGGTATGTGTGCGTGTTCGTGTGTTTCTCCGCGAAGGCTATTCATTTGGAGCCTACGTCCGACCTCACCACCGAGAAATTTCTCGCTGCCTTCGCGCGGTTCGTCGCGAGACGAGGCTGTCCACAGAGTATCCACTCCGATAACGGCAAGACCTTTGTGGGCGCAGCCACAGTACTGGCCCGTGATTTCCTAGAAGCATTTAAGGACTCTGTGATTGATGCGTATAGTCACCAAAGGGTCTCGTGGAAATTCCTCCCACCAGGGGCCCCACATATGGGGGGACTTTGGGAAGCCGGAGTGAAGAGCTTCAAAACCCTGTTCTATAAGGCCACGTCCACTCGTAGATACACCTTCGAGGAGCTCTCCACGCTTCTCTCGAAAATAGAGGCGTGCCTTAATTCCAGACCGCTCCTCGCCTATGTCCGAAGATCCGACGGAGTTACTGGCCCTAACTCCCGGGCATTTCCTTACGGGGGGACCCTTAATGGCGACGGCGGAGCCAGAAGTTAAGGGTGACCTCACCTCGATCATAAATCGATGGCAACATCTGAAGGCACTCAACCAACAGTTCTGTCGTAGGTGGAAAGAGGAATACCTCAAGGAACTCCACAAGCGGACCAAATGGCAAACGCCCACGCCCAATCTGCAGATTGGTGATATGGTCGTCGTCAAGGAAGACAACTTGCCGTCTAATGAATGGCGTCTCGGACGAATCCATTCCGTGTACCCCGGCGCCGACGATCGGGTCCGTGTAGTCGACATCCTCACTGCACGGGGGGTCCTCAAAAGGCCCGTCGCAAAGGTCGTTCTTCTGTCCGTAGAACCTCCTCGCTCCATCCAACATTAACGAAGAGCGTGCGCGTCCCCCGCTTCCTATCCCGTTACTAACCCGTCTCCTATTCTTTGTCTTCTTCTTTCGCCATAGTTTCCGTATTTAGAGATGGCTCCACGGTCTCGTAACACCCGCACTTCGGAGAGTAGACGTTCTCGAGGTAGTAACTCCTACCGTTGCCGAGTCTGCTCCGGAAGCCATCCGCTCCGTGCCTGCCGACGCTTTCTTCGCCTGGACGCCGAGAAGAGACTCCGAGCCGTCTTGATTAACAAGTACTGCGCTAATTGCCTGGCTCATCGGCACTCCGGCAGAGACTGCCGCAGTACCAAGGGCTGCAAAGTGTGCGGTGGGAACCACCACACGCTACTCCACAACCGTGCGTCCCAGCGTTCAGGCCGCGCTTCCGGACCAGCCCCTCCGGCGGCTCCAGCCTCTAGCGTTGAACGACGCCGTCGTCTCCCCGAAAGCCGCCCCGTCGTGGAAGATCCGGCACCATCCGTGGCTACGCTCCTCCAGAACCGGAGCATCAACGTTCTCCCGACGGCCCTGGTGGTCTTAGAAACGGGTTCCAGAACTTTTGAGACAGTGGCTCTTATAGACCACTGTACCCCAGTGAGCAGCATCGACGAGTCATTGGCCATCGCCTTCAAACTGCCCTCCACGCGGGTTGGCACCGAAAAGGTGTGCACTGCGACTGTCCGCGCCAAGAAAGGAAACTTCCAAGTGGACGCAGTGCTGAAGGACGAGCCCCGCCTGCGAGTCCGCACGCCACTACGCCCCGTGACCGAGGCGGTGCGAACCCGTTTCGACGACATTCGCCTCGCCGACGAGCGCTTCCATCGCCCATCCACTGTCTCCCTCGTGCTCGGCGCCGACGTTTACCAGAAGGTGATCCAACCCGGGTTCCTCGCCCTAGGAGAAGGTCTTCCCGTGGCCCAAAGCACCGTATTCGGATGGATTGTTTCTGGGGCGTGCACTCAGCCATAGAGGTTCTCCATTGCAGTCCTGCAAGGGGGGGGAGGATGTTGAGAGTAGCAGCAGCGAGTTGGCAGGGGGCTGTTGTTAACAGCCGGAGCGCGCTCTCTCTTGCCTGGCGCTAGCGAGTTGGCGGGCAGCCAGCTCACTAAGCGGGAGTTTAGTATTCTACCCACCACCGTACATTCCGGTACGCGTCGATACATAGAATCGCTTATATTCACACCCACATACATACACACATATAATTATATGATTATAATCAAACAACCGCGCCGTTTCGAGTGCCCAATAAACCGATTTGTTAACCATCATACTGTGCCTATTCATTGCGGGACACTTTGGATCTTCTGAGGGCTTATCTGCAGCACTAGGAAGCGCCCTACTACAAACAATCCCCAAGAACCTACCTCTTGCAGACCCATATTTCTACAAGCCACAAAGAATAGATATGTTGATAGGTGCAGAGTCATTTTTCGAACTCTTATCGGTTGGTCAAATTAGACAAGGTCCTGACTATCCAACTCTGCAGAAAACGCTTCTCGGTTGGATTGTGTCTGGAAGATACAGTCCAAAGGTGACTGTCACCCAGGAAGCGAGGAACTGTCTGAGTTGTCGAGAAGAGTCAGTGGGGTCTATCGACAACACACTACAAAAGTTTTGGTCACTAGAAGAATTGCCATCTTCTAAAAAGCCTTTAACTCCTGAACACAAATTATGTGAGGAGCATTATATAAAGACTACTCATGTCTTGCCTTCAGGTCGGTTTGAAGTACGGCTGCCGTTTAAATCCGATCCAAATTGCTTAGGCAATTCCTTCGAGATTGCTAAACGGCGGTTTTTGTCGCTCGAAAGAAGATTGTCCCGTGACCCTGAGTTGAAGAAAATGTACTTGGAATTCATGGAAGAGTACCTCTCCTTAGGTCATATGTCGCCGACTGACAATACTTATCCTTCTGCTCCACACTACGTAATTCCACATCAGTGTGTCCTTCGGCCCCAAAGTAGGTCCACGTAGCTTCGCGTCGTGTTCGATGCGTCGTCGAAGACGTCATCTCAGGTGGCCTTGAATGACATTCTGATGGTCGGACCGACTATTCAAGAGGAGTTATACTCAACGCTGCTTCGCTTCCGTCTGCACAGGTTCGCCCTGACTGCCGATGTAAAAAAGATGTATCGCCAAGTGATGGTGAATGAAGCGGACAGGCAGTTTCAGTTGATCGTGTGGAGAAGAGACCCATCTGAGTCCTTGAGAATATACCAGCTCAACACTGTAACATATGGGACTGGACCTGCCCCATTTTTGGCTATTCGGTGTTTGAAAAGGTTGAGTGAGTCTGCAAAGCTCTCATTCCCAAAGGCTGCTAAAGTTATCGGGTCCGACTTTTATGTCGATGATATGTTGACTGGTGCTGGTTGCGTGGAGGAGCACAGTTAAACCGATAACTCAACCCCCACACATGGAAAAGAGGGAGTCGGCGTGATACCGATGGACGATCGGGAAACGGCCCGAGCACCTCTGCCAAGACGCTGCCTGGAAAAGAAGGGTTCGAGCCCGCGTCGAATAGTGCGGTTCGGGAGTCAAGTGGAGATCGCCAGAAGTACCAGTCGTATTCGCGGAAAACAAAACCGGTGCCCTGCCGCCAAAAGTGACCGTGCCCACCCCGCCCCACAACTGCTAAGAGAAAACCACGCAACAACCAAACGAGCCGCTCGGAATACCAGGCCGTGGAGAGGGTAAGCTGGCTTCACTTAAGTGAGTAGGGGACAATAGCGGTGCGATAGGTAGGGCCTAGGGACTGATTAAATAAAATTACAAAAGGAATAAAGCAAATTCACCCGGGTTAATCTATTGGGAGGGAACTGGGAGCCCAAGCTGGTACCCCCGACCCCTGCCACCGCGACTGAAGTCCATTTAATCCACCAACGTCCCAACCTCAACTTACAGAAGCCGGACGTGGAAGCACGGCGACTGTAGGTAATCCTTCCTCCTTTTCCCAGTAGTTCTTTCCCTGTAGTTGGGGAGTCAGTCTGCGATACTGGACGTGGAAACACGGTGCCCGTAGAGCTGATCCTTCCCCCGTAGCTATTTCCCTTTAGTGTGGAGAGTCAGTCTGCGACACTGGACGTGGAAACACGGTGCCCGTAGAGCTGATCCTTCTCCCTTCCCCCGTAGCTATTTCTCTTTAGTTTGGAGAGTCAGTCTGCGACACTGGACGTGGAAACACGGTGCCCGTAGAGCTGATCCTTCCCCCTTCCCACGTAGCAATTTCCCTTTAGTGTGGAGAGTCAGTCTGCGACACTGGACGTGGAAACACGGTGCCCGTAGAGCTGATCCTTCTCCCTTCCCCCGTAGCTATTTCCCTTTAGTGTGGAGAGTCAGTCTGCGACACTGGACGTGGAAACACGGTGCCCGTAGAACCGATCCTCCCCTTTCCCCAGTAGCTATTTCCCTTTAGTTTGGAGAGCCAGTTTGCGGCACTGGACGTGGAAGCACCGTGCCCGTGGGTCTGACCCTTCCCCGTTCTAACTGCCCCTCACCACACGTGTCCGCCCTCACATTCCAGTGCGTCGGTGCGACATTTATATAGATCTTCTCGAGGTCCCGCAACAAATAAAAATCTTGCTGTAGTGGATCGGGCCCTGGCCAGACTGAGAGTCTGTACCCCAGCGAAACTTCCTTACAGTAGAAAAGTCTCCATGTATGTAAGTTATTATTTGGGTATAGGTATATAGGTATATTTAGGTATTCAGGTAATGGTAAGAATAGTTGGGCTTCTGTAACTGCTTGATATCTGCTGATTTCTGCTGCTGCTGTTCAACGTTACTTCCGTCTGCTTCGGTTATCTTCTTACTACTCCTTCTGCTGATCTTCCTCTCTGCTGTCTTCTTCCTCTGCCTTTGCTGGTTATCTGCTGTTGTTTCTCGTTCTGCTGTTACCGCTGTTCATTTACTGTTACTGCTGTTAACACTACTCAACACGATTTTTCCTCAAGGAACAAAACCAACTTTTTATTAAAGATTTGGGGCTTAGAAATGGTTTGATGATATTTTTTTTTTTTCTATGGCAGAACTTTTTTTTGCAGAATTTTTTAAATCTGGTATTTTTTTTTTTAGCTTTTTTCAGAGGTAGCGATAGTTTTTTTCACATAACTTTAGTATCTTACGTCTGGTTGTAAAGAACTTTGCTATTTTGAAAAGATAATTAAAACAGCTAGAAGTTAAGCCCAAACACTTTGTGATTACAGCTTACCGTCTGGGAAATATAAAGCATTGAAATGCAAAAATGATGATTTTTGTGCGGTATTTTTTACGAAATTTTGACTTTGAAAATCAGGAAAAGTCGAAAAAAAATTATATCTTGTGTCCTCTATTTTTTTGTGTATAGGTGCGTTAATTTGGCGTCGTTTAAGGTATCGCTCATTAAAATCTATGGAGAGACTTTGGAGCTAAAATTCGTTAACCAAACCTAAAATATGGAAAAAATGCACAAAAAATACCTTTTTGAAGGCGGCGGGCCCAACTGCCAATTGGGAACAAAGCAAACGAAAAAGGGTTGTACATTTGGTACCTGTTCGCGTTCCTTTGGTATGAAAAGTTGTTGACAGTTACTTTTTTCGTTATCAGAGGTAGGATACCTATTCAGGTCAAATATTTCCTTTATATTCTCACAAGTGCAGGTCCACAAAAATTGGATCTTTCTTTCGTTGTGCCCAATCTGAGGTATGGGTACCTGTTCAGGTCAAATGTTGACCTTTATTTTTACACAAATTAGACGTTTGTCGCTTCTACCTATTCATATTTCAATGAAACCAAAGTAGAAATACCTGAGATATAGAATTTCATTCCCTAACCCATACAACAATCAGTAATTTTTAGACTTTTTAGTCAATTCTAAGGATATACAAACTTTTTATTTTTTACTGCTTGTTACTGTTCATAAAATAATTTAAGTTTTCTGGCTGTCTTCCTTTGTCACTCCAATCAGATTCCCTTATGAGAGTCCACACATAGTCGCCCATCATGTTTTCATTCCAAACACCTTGATAACGTTGTTCCATAGCCTTTAATTGTTGGTGAAATCTCTCTCCGTGTTCATCACTAACGTCCCCTAGGTTTGTCGGAAAAAAGTCCAAGTGGGAGTGTAGGAAATGGATTTTTAGTGACATGTTGGCTCCAATTTTTTCATAATTCTCAATTAGGTCTTGAACGATATTAACGTAATCATCACTCTTGCTGTTGCCAAGAAAATTTGCTACTACCATTCGGAATGAGTTCCAAGCTGCTTTTTCATTCGTAGATAAAATATTTTCAAATCCATCATCTTTTAGTAGTTTTCGAATTTGGGGGCCATCAAATACTCCTTCTTTCACTTTTGCCAGCGACAGACGTGGAAAAACAGTTTTTAGGTAACTCGTCGATTCACCTTCCTTATCCAGTGCTTTAACAAAATTTTTCATTAGTCCCAGCTTAATGTGTAATGGTGGTAAAATAACGTCTTCAAACTTCACGAGAGCTGCATTCTTTACATTGTAATTTTCCAAAGTATGTTCCTCCCGTTTTGGCCAGAGTTTTGTTGAATAATGCTGTTCTCTAGCTCTACTATCCCATAGGCACAGGAAGCAGCAGTGTTTTGTGTAACCACCTTGCAATCCCGTTAACATGGCTACAACCTTCAAGTCACACGCGACCTTCCACTGGTGTTCTTTATATTTTATGTTTACAAACAACTTAGCCATTGTTTGATATGTTTCCTTCATATTAACAGCATGGGCGATAAGAACAGACGGCTTTTGGTTTCCATTATGTAGCAAAACAGCCTTTAAACTTTCCTTACTGCTGTCAACAAATAACCTCCAATCTTTTGGGTCGTACGCTTCACCAAGTTGCTTGAAGAGTCCGAAAATGTCGTGGCAAACGCACATGTCATCCTTCGTCATATAAAATTGTGCGTGAACCAAATGACGCGTCCGGAAATGAGTTATTTTGACACCTTCCTTCAATAAACGTGCATCCTTTAAAAAAGATCCAAGCAGCTCGGATTTATTTTTAGAAGATCCAGGATCCTCACCAAATCGTTCAATTGTTCCTGTGAAATAGGATTGCAAAATTTCCATTCTCCTGAATAGTTATTGCTTGAATCCGTTGTTCCATTCGACGAGGAAGATACCTCTCCTTTTTGGCGTTTTAGGGGCGGTATTTCCTCGGAAGGAGCAGGAAGGGTAAAGCCGAAGCCAGATTGTTTCGGGTAAACTATTTTCAAGTGTTTCCCAATTCCAGTTTTCTTTACTGAACAAAAGAAACATTCGGCGCCGTGAATATCTGTTTTTTTCATTATCATTGGACTACCAAAGTTAAATTGTTTTCTAAAAAAAATTTTAAGAAAAAAATAATGTTTAGAATTTTGGGAAAAGTTAATAGTTTTGTGGATTAGAGTTACTTACTTTTCGTCGTAATCATATGCTGTTAAATTCAATCTACACATTTGACATATACAGCTTGGTGCCCACTCTTCAACAAAACTTTCGGGTTTGATTTTAAAGTTTTCTTCATACTGTTTTTGGAGAGTTTCGGTAAAAGCGATTTTTATTTCGTTGATCATCATGTACTTACCACATATGTAGCAAAATGAGTCTGCTTGGAAAGCACATGCAAATGATCGGCCAGAGGTATCCATGACAATTGATTTTAATTAATTGCAAGATGTTTTGGTAAACACACGATCGTATTCTGAGGGAAGTCAAAACTACACTAAGGCACAGACATTATAGGCACAGAGTTATATATCCATGACTATGAATAGGTAGACGCGACGAGATCCAATTTTTGTGGACCTGCACTTGTGAGAATATAAAGGAAATATTTGACCTGAATAGGTATCCTACCTCTGATAACGAAAAAAGTAACTGTCAACAACATTTCATACCAAAGGAACGCGAACAGGTACCAAATGTACAACCCTTTTTCGTTTGCTTTGTTCCCAATTGGCAGTTGGGCCCGCCGCCTTCAAAAAGGTATTTTTTGTGCATTTTTTCCATATTTTAGGTTTGGTTAACGAATTTTAGCTCCAAAGTCTCTTCATAGATTTTAATGAGCGATACCTTAAACGACGCCAAATTAACGCACCTATACACAAAAAAATAGAGGACACAAGATATAATTTTTTTTCGACTTTTCCTGAGTTTTCAAAGTCAAAATTTCGTAAAAAATACCGCACAAAAATCATCATTTTTGCATTTCAATGCTTTATATTTCCCAGACGGTAAGCTGTAATCACAAAGTGTTTGAGCTTAACTTCTAGCTGTTTTAAATATCTTTTCAAAATAGCAAAGTTCTTTACAACCAGACGTAAGATACTAAAGTTATGTGAAAAAAACTATCGCTACCTCTGAAAAAAGCTAAAAAAAAAAATACCAGACTTCAAAAATTCTTCAAAAAAAAGTTCTGCCATAGAAAAAAAACCATAATTCTTTAAAAAATTTTAAATCCCCATATCTATCAGAAAAAGTCGGTTTGGATCCTTGAGGAAAAAAAAAGTTCGATTTTGTCGAGTAGTGTAATCTAACAAAACCAAACCTTTCATACATGACGTCTGAAGCCGAGGGTCAATTCCAAACCGGGAGTCCTTCAACCCACCCAACTTCCTAGAACAATACTGTGTGATCGAGGAGCGTTTTCCTCAATATCGTTGTTCAAGGATGGGGGTGTGTCAATCTCCAAGTGAGCTAATTAACTCGATGCGAAGAAATCTGCTGGAATCCAATAATAATCCGAAAAGTCGAGGGGGTTCAGTTGAGTGCTAGCCAATGACTATTTATTTGGTTTCTAAGTGCATGAGCACTGAGCATAAGCGGGCTTCTGTGTGGTGAATTCAATTACAAATTTAGTGCAAGAGCGTAACAAAGAGAGTAAAACATGAGCGTAAGGTACTACAAGGCGAGGGTCATTTAAGTGATTATTATATTATATTATGGCCTTAAGAGTTTGATCGAACATCCCGGCCCCGTTGAAAGGATTGCTTTCAAACTACCGGAAGAATTGCCAGCTTGTGTACTGGCCTGCAGCAAGTTCTATTCGCGGTGCGGAGGTGCACCACGCGTACACGACCATCCCTTCCGAGCACTGTAGACTACACTCGGCCTAGTTTCCAGCGTAGTGGGGGCAGGTTGTCCTCATGAATGATGACCATTGTGCCCTCAGTGAGATTCGTTGAGGGTGCTGTCCATTTCGTGCGAGATCGCAATTCGTTGACGTAATCCATCGACCATTGCTGCCAAAACCGTTGCTTGACGGCGGTGATCATGTCGTAGCGGTCCAAATTCGACAACTTGACGTTTTCGAGGGATCTCTCAGGCAACGAACGCAATGATTCGCCAACCAAGAGGTGACCAGCCGTAAGAGCGTTGAAGTCGTTCGGGTCTGACGAGAGTGGTGATATCGGGCGCGAGTTAAGGATGGCTTCTATCTCCACTACGACGGTGCTCAGTTCTTCAAACGTAAACCTTGTGTTTGCCAATGTTCGATTCAAGAGCCCTTTCGCACTCTTGACGGCCGCTTCCCAAAGGCCTCCGAAGTGAGGTGCCCTGGGAGGAATAAAGTGGAAATTAATAAAATCTGTGGCGCAAAATCTATAAATTTCATCTTGGGTCTCCTTTTTGAACATAAACCTTTTGAGTTCAAGCAGTTGATTTGATGCCCCAACAAAATTAGTGGCATTATCGCATAAAATGTCTGCCGGAAATTTTCGACGACCTCCCATCCGCTTCAATGCATTCAAGAACGCCTTCGTTGATAAGTCCGAAACTACTTCAATGTGAACGGCTTTGGTGAGAAGGCAAACGAACACGGCCAAGTATGATTTTGTAGGCCCCTTTCCTCGAATCCGTAGATAGGTATTAATGGGTCCACAAAAATCCACTCCACAGCGTTCAAACGGTCAGGCAGGAGAGAGTCGAGATGGTGGTAATGAGCCCATAAGTTGGTGTAGCAGCTTTGGTCTGTAGCGAACACAGTGTACACAGGAGCGGACAATTCGACGTGCCAAGTCTCTGGCGTTAACGATCCAGTATTCCAAACGAATGAGAGCGACTAAAGCCTTAGGGCCAGCGTGATAGTTGCGAATATGCAAGTGACGAATATAATTCCAAACAAGTTTAGACTGGCTAGGCAGCAGCAACGGATGTTTTTGACCGTCTGGTAGGTCTGAATATTCCAATCGTCCACCAACCTTGACGAGCTCGAATCCATTTACGAGTTCTAAAAAGGGAGTAAGAAACTTCAAACTACTCTTTAATGGTTTTTGCTTCTGAAGTAAACGAATATCTTCTGTGAAATGAGTTTGTTGAATGTTCCAAATAAGGCAGTGCGACGCAAAACGAAGCTCATTTGGTGTCGGTGAGGATGTGGTAGGCGTCGATTGCTTCCGACATCTCTTTATGAACCTTACCATCCAGGCAATGAGACGAAGACTATGACTGTACGAGCTGACATTATCGACTATCTCGAGGATATAATTTCTCTCCTGTACCGCGGTGAACATGCTTTTTCGCTTCTCCGAGTTGACCACGTCCATGTCAATGACAAGCTGTTTACTGCTGGTGGGCCATTTCAACGAATCTTCCAGCAGAAATAAGGGACCAGAAAACCATGTCGATTTGATAAGCTCGCTAACGTTGCAGCCTCGCGACAGAAGATCAGCTGGATTTTGATATGTTGGGACGTAGCGCCAGTTCCCACCAGACGTCATCTCCTGAATGTCAGAAACCCTATTCCCAACAAAGGTCGATAACGTGATTGAGTGTTGTTGCAGCCAATGCAATACGAGCTGTGAGTCGCTCCAAAAATATGACGTGATGTTGTGTTCAGAGAATATATCCTTGATTTTGTAGAACAGCTGAGACAGCAAAACAGTTCAAGAAACAAGAATACCAGATCTCGTAGCGTAAATGATATGTGCGTGTGTGTTTTATTCTGTAGGGGTGAAATACATTGGCTTAGGTCTAACCTCAACTATTTAGTTACTACATACCGCAGTCTTTCCTCCTACTCTTTTGGTCTCGTCAATCGGAATAACCCGAAGCGGGAAGCATGGCTTGACTTGTTAACTTTATTGTGACCGCAGGTCACCCAGATACCTAATTTCTTCAGAAATACTAGATGCGAATACTATCGATCGTTAAAGCTAATCCGTTCCGCGACATCCCGATCCCCGTGACGCAGCTGCATTCACCACGTACAGTACAGCTAACTTGGAGACGGGACGCATCATAAGCTTGGATCGATCGTCGCTGGCCACGCGCACCGCCGCTCGTCGTGGTACTCCGTCCACTCCAGCATACACCTCCTCAACGATGCCTCGCCTCCATTCTCTCCTTGGTATGGCAGGATCGCATACGTATACGAGATCTCCACGACGCATTGGCTCGACGTGCTCGCACCACTTCTCCCTGCGTACAAGTGTAGGTAGGTACTCATGTACCCAGCGTTTCCAGAACCGATCTCTCATTATCCGGACAATCCGCCACTATTTCCTTGTGGCGAACTTCTTAGGCGACTGACCATCGTTCTCCTGGAAGGTCCGGTACGCCGGCTGCTCCTTTCAGCAGGTCGTTCGGTGTCAATGGGGCTTCCTGATCAACCGTGACTGGCAAGTGTGTGAGCGGACGCGAGTTGACAATGTTTTCCGCCTCAATCAGGAAGCTTGCCAGCACGTGCTCCTTAGGAGCCACCTCCTTCACAGTATGCGCCAGCACCTTCTTGACGCACTGGACCATTCTCTCCCAGACGCCTCCCTCAGCTGGGTTTGCCGGACAGTTGAAGATCCATTCGACTCCTCTGGACGACAGTTCGCCCTGGATCTTCTCCGGTTCGAAGACTTCGTCGAATTTCCTGGCCTCTCTGTCAGCTCCGACGAATTCTTTCCGTTGTCGCTTCTCATCCTGACCACAGGTCCACGGCAGCACATGAAGTTCCTTATCGCGATGATGCACGAATCTGTCGACAAATCATGTGCCATTTCCAAGTGGATGGCCCACGACTGGTGAATAGTGCGACCTACCTCTTCTCCGTTCGACGTCCAAACGTCACCATCAGCGGCCCCAAATAGTCCAGGCCGGTATACTTAAATGGCCATCCATTGGCCTCGAGCCGGTCCTCTGGCAAGGGACCCATCATTGGCTGTCTTGGTCGTGCTCTTCGTAGTTTGCAGATGTGGCAATTGGTTACTATCCTCCGTAGTAACCTCCGCAAGTTGGTTATCCAGAACCTCTTCCGGATCTCGCATATGGTCGCATCCAGGTTTTGATGCCGCATCTTATCGTGGTAATGACCGACGATCATCTCTGCCAGTGCGTGTTTGTGCGACAGTATGATCGGGCGCCGCGCACTGAATGGCATGCACGCGGCCGCATCGATCCTTCCACACGCACGTATGACTCCATCTTCGTCGACGTATGGCGACAGCCCTCGTAATTGGCTGTCATTTGTGACAGTCTTCCGTTGCGTTTCCTCAGCGAACGCCTCACTTTGCGCCAGCCGGATCAGCATGCGCTCTGCCTCGGCGCACTTAGCCGCAGTTAGCCCGTATTCGTCGCTCTTCTCACGGTGTCCGCGACACCGTCGCATAAGCCGGAGGACCCAGGCAGTGGCCCTGACCAATCGGTAGTAGCTTGAGAACCTCTGCAAAGATATAAAGGAGTTTGCTATAACCAGCGCAAACTCACATGGCATCTCTTCTTCATCCGCGGTTTCGCGGGTAGCCACCATCACCCGAAGAAGAAATCGGCCACTCCTCCTCAGGTTCCCGTAGAAAGGGAGGCCCACTTAGCCAACGTGATCCTTGATCCAGATCCACGTGGATTTGCGGCCGCGTCGCATCGTCTGCCACGTTTTCAGCGGACAGTATCCATCTCCATTGGGATACTTCTGTGGACTCCAGGATCTCCGCCACCCGGTTTCCAACGAACCGCTTGTAACGCCGGTGGGTGCTGCTTATCCAGTGCAGAACCGTTTTGGAGTCGGTCCAGAGTACGCAGCTGCTGATCGATACACCGTGCTCCCTTTTTACGGTGTCCATCAGTCTCGTTCCCAGTACGGTTGCTTGAAGTTCCAGTCGTGGTATCGACATGGTCTTCATCGGGGCACATTTCGTTTTGGAACATACAAAATGTGCCTGCACATTGCCGTAATCATATGTGGCTCTCCAGTAAGCCACCGCAGCGAACGCCGATTGGCTTGAGTCCACGAAGACGTGCAACTACAGATCCCGCACGAATCCGACGACAAAGTAGTGGCGCGGACATCGGAATCCTCTCACGTAGCTCATCCCTAGCCGCCAGCTCTCAAACGCTGTGGCCAATTCTGCTGGCAGCGGCTCGTCCCAGTCCACTCCTCTCCGCCAAATCTCTCTCATCAGAACTTTGGCGGTCACCAGGTAGCAGCTCAAGAATCCGATCGGGTCAAAGGTAGACATGACGAGGCTTAGGAACTCCCTTTTGGTGGGGGCACGTTCCCTGTCATCACGCTGCTGGCCACCCGATGGTACTTGACAATGAATTTGAAGTCATCTGTAGCCGGCTGCCAGAACATGCCCAGTATCTTCTCCTCAGCTTCGGTGCATTCAACATTCATATTGGATCCTTGTGGGTTCAAAGCCTTGACCACACTTTCCGAACTGGAAGAGAACCGGCACAAATCGAAACCAGCGTTAGCATGAATTTCTCTTACCCGTGTTGATACAGCAATAGCTTCTTTCTGGTCTGCAAAGCTATCCACGTAGTCGTCCACATAGTGGTACTCATTGATGGCCAGCACCGCGCGGGGATCTGTACGGAGGTACCCTGAGGCATTTAGGGTCTTGACGTAGTGCGCTGAGCACGGCGAACATGTGGCTCCGAACGTCATCACCTCCATCTCGTACAGGTCTGGATCCCGCCGGTCGTCTCCATTCCTCCACAGGAATCTCTGGACACAACTGTCCTGTGGCTGTATCAACACCTGATGAAACATCTCCTTGAAGTCTGCGCATACTCCCACTGCTCCTTCCCGAAAGTGGAAGAGCGCGGCTGGGAGCGATTTGTACTGCTGTGGACCTTTAAGCAGAGCTGAATTCAGGGACACGCCACTAGCCTTGGCGGCCGCATCAAACACCAGACACCAAACACCAAACACCCGGGCTTGTTTGGGTTCTCGACCCCGAAGTGCGGCAGGTACCAGACCTTGTCACTGTTGACTGAAGTGACTTCCTGCTGCTCTAGCCGTCGTGCGTATTCCTTCTTGACGTAGTCATCCATGATTCCATTGTATGGCTGCGCGAAGTTCGCATCACGCCGCAGTTTCCTCTCGATGTTGACCAGTAGATTCAAATCCGAGACCGCGTACACATTCCTTAGCCCATGGCGTTTTGGTTTCCCAGTTCCGCTAATCTGCAAGCTCACCATCTTCGCGTTCCCATTGTGCGTTCCCTTCCCGCCAAACCATTGAATGTTCAGTTGTCGACTCTTGCCCTTCAGGTCTAGGCTATGCGCGAGTCTGTCATCCATCATTGTTACGGACGAGCCTTCGTCGAACAGGGCGTAGGTGTCCATTTGCTTGTTTTCCCCGTACAGAGTCACGGGCAAGATGCGGAATAGTAGATGACCTCCATCCGAACCGACACAGCTTAGGTTCCGGTGTGCGACTTCAGGGCCGTCCTTTGGCGCCTGCTTTTCGTCTAGGGGCCTCCTCGGGGTCGGATCCGATGGCTGCGATGTTTGTGGGTCATCCCTCTGTTGACCACCGCCGTTATGCAGTGATCGCTTGCGATTACCTTGTTGATTCCTCCGTGGCCCATTGTATGAGTGTAGTGGCCGTCTGGGATTGTCCAATCCGTCGTGCAGTAGGTAATGATGATTTCTCTGGCATCTTCTTCTTCTTGTCCCTTTTGCAGAACCTGACCATATGTCCACTTTCCAGGCATAAGAAACAGACCCGATGCTCCCTCACCAACTCAACTCGGGATGTTGGAGAAGCATGGATGAAATCCTTGCAGTCCTAGATCGTGTGCTGCCCTTCACATATTGGGAAACATTTGGTGCGGTCGTTGTGCCACTGCTGATCCATATGAATTGTGCTAGCATGCAGTACCCGTCGTTTGGGATCCTTGCTCCCGACATCCGTGATCGTACACACCAGTTTGGCGAGATCATTCAGCCACTCGCTCAAGTGCAAGACCGTTGGGTACGATCCTATTGCTGCAGCATACCTAACCCAGTCCAACCTTTTGCTCAGGGGCAACTTAGCAATCAACTCCTCCATCAGGGTAGGATTACTCTAGTGCTGGACTCCGTCGGTGGTTGACCGTAGGAACGCTGCGAGATTGCTGACTCTTGTAGCAAATGGCACAAGCTTGCTTAGATTGTGCTCCTGAATTGCTTGTACATCTCGCACGCTCTCCAGCTGGCTACGTATCAGTTGCTCTGGACGTCCATATCGGAATTTCAGCTGCTATGAGCAGCGATTTAACTGACTATCGCGCTTCACCATTCAGAGCCTTCACTAGCCTTTGGTTGTTCTCCAGAGCTATACAGTGGTACGCTGCCGTTGTCTCCATGAACGCGCATTGGAATATAGGCCATTCCTCTGGCTGACCTTCAAACTCAGGAAGATCAGGCAATCGACGCGGCGTTCATCCATTTGACAAGGTAGGCGATGGTGCTCCATATGACCCAAGCGGATTTGTGGGCATCATAAAGTTGTGTTGTGGCTCCCGTAGTGCCTGCACGTAACTTTGTTCTGGCAGCACCGTGGCCGTAACACAATATGGCGTGGAGTAGCTCATCGTTGTACAATTTGTGCTCAGTGTGACTTGTCGCCTTATAGCCAAATTTCCACTCAATTGTGGCGGCAAACTTCCACTCAATTGGAACGGCAACTGTGCATCTAAAGATGGCGTCACTCTCTCGGATAAATCTGGCATCAGATTCTCACTCGAACATTGCGGTAGATTTGCACTCAGTATCTGCCGCTCTTCACCCAAACACTAACTCCGTTTCCAACGGGTTTCCTTGCGGCTGCCTCTTGCCTTTTACTTGCCCTTGCCTTTTCCAGCTCCTTCTCCAAGATGGCGATCCTCTGCGTCAGTGCAGCAACTTGGACGTTGGTGGGATTTGTGCTCTGGCCTGATCCGTCAGGCTGTACAGCACCACTCGGATTCTTTCCTTGTGTCCCACTCCCTTAGGAGTCTGTGGCCGCTGCTTCGATCCACCAGCCGTACTCACGATGGCGATCGGGCCGTCAGTTGATGCGGCTGTGGTCGTCGTAGCTGCGGTAGCCCCGCTCTTTCCAATTCAAGGGCTCCGCCTGGGCGAGTGTGTGGTCGACATGCTAATGTGCGATCCCAAGAAGCACGCAAATAAAGGAGTGCGATGGAAGTGCGAATAAAAGAAATGACGCCGACCGACGATGACCGCGTAGGATTTGCTTTCAACACTTCAATATATCGACACCGAAACAAGAATACCAGATCTCGTAGCGTAAATGATATGTGCGTGTGTGTTTTATTCTGTAGGGGTGAAATACATTGGCTTAGGTCTAACCTCAACTATTTAGTTACTACATACCGCAGTCTTTCCTCCTACTCTCTTGGTCTCGTCAATCGGAATAACCCGAAGCGGGAAGCATGGCTTGACTTCTTAACTTTAATGTGACCGCAGGTCACCCAAATACCTAATCTCTTCAGAAATACTAGATGCGAATACTATCGATCGTTAAAGCTAAACCGTTCCGTGACAATGTATATATAAAGCCTAGTACTCAGATCGAAAAACTGTTTGCTAACAAACAGATGTCATATATTTTTCGAACGACCAGTGGTGTGACCAGAGGTGTGCACTGCATTCCGAACGGTTACACTGCTCAGACCGCTGCTTGGTTTTGTTTAAAGTTAAAAATGCACTTCTTCGGCTGGGGCCGCTCTTCCCCAGGCATATCCTGGGCTCCCCAATATTTTATTGGCAAGGTAATGTGTCTGACTATCAGCAGCAGCAGATGGCGACGCCTCCCGTGCCGACCACCAAGAAGACAAACTAATTTGAAAGCAATATTTGTTTTATATTTATGAAAATTAATAAAAATATAATATTATAATATATAATATATAAACCCTGATTATGTTTGCTAGGTGTTTTTTTCGATCTGAGTACTAGGCTTAACCAAAAAGCTGTATTTTCTTTTCGTGGTAGCAACCCCCAAACATTAAACTAAAAATTTGAAAAAAATGTATAATTTTATTAAATAACAAAGAACAGAATTGGGGGGTGTCACCTTGAAAAAAATAAAAAAATTTGTTGGTCAAATTTTGGCACAGCCTAATGTCATATTAAAAGATTCATTTAGCTCTAAGTTTAATAAAAAACTAATGTGACACCTAGTGACTAGTGCTCTAATTATAAGCCCCTTGCTTGTTGCACTAGGAAATACAATAAACAAACAATACAATACAAAGCGTTGGGCCACCAACATTTCAATCGGTAAAATGTGATTTTCACAGGGTTGGTCCACCAATTTTAGCTCAGCTGTTTCTCCACAGATTTTAATAAACAATACTTTAAACGACGCCTTATTAATAAACTTATACACAAAAAATATAAAGACACAAAATATAATTTTTTGTCGAATTTTCCTGAGATTTAAAAGTAAAAATTTTGAAAAAAATTCCTTACAAAAATCCTTAATTTTGCTTTTGAAAGCTTAATATTTCCCAGACGGTAAGGTGAAGCTACAAAGTTATTTTTATAGCTGCATTTCTTAGCTTTAGAGAATGGCAAAGTTCATTAAAACCAAATGTAAGATATTTAAGTAATGTGAAAAAAGAAGGTCCACCTCTGAAAAAAGAATGAAATAATAATTTTACAAAAAATTCTTCAGTTCTGAAATTGAAAAAAAATCATAATTAAAAAAAAATAATGTGTGTAAAATACTAAACGACAAGAATTAAACAATCACATAAAATAGAACCAAACAACAATTGTGTACTTATTTCGACCTGGTTGAAAACAAAAGTTCTTTTTCATAGAGAAATGACCTGTATTTATTTTGCGATATGCAATTTCCTTTTATTTTACTTAAATAGTTGATGTTTTATTTTCAAATTAACTCCCTAATCTTTAACTTAAAATCTTTCCTTAACCGAGGGTGCATTCCTGATAATTTTGTTAAGCACGACTTGTTTAATTAATTTTGTGCGTCGGGTAGTCGTGTGTTTGGGTAGTTGCTGTTCGTAAGTTCGCAATCTCATTACACTTAGCCGCTCTTTGTCGTAGTTATTGCCGTCTATCACTCTCTCTCTATCACCTAACTCTCAACAACTGTTCTTTCCCTCTCGCTCTCGTAACTTTCTGTGCAGTAACGCTCACACTTATAAACTGTTGCTGCCACCACTCTCTCTCTCCTTTCTCATTTTATTTTTACCGATTTCGCTTTAAGTATCGCTCTAAGCATTTTCTCTGCACATTGGTCTGATTGTTATTTGTTTTGAACTTTTTTTCTCGAAATAAAAAAAAAAATAAAACACATCATTATGGATTTTGCTGTCGTCTGTGCCAAAAAAAAACCCGCAAGAAGCAGATCACCCAATTTCCCTTGCTGGCTATGCAAAATGTGGCAAAATGTGTAGGGATCTCGGGTCGTGTAGGAGATGCCATATCCCAAAGCAACGGCCTGCATTATAGTTGTGAGGAATGCCGTGCTGTGGAAAACAATATGCGTTCGTTAATGAGGCAGACGCGGAGTGGCTTCAAAGAACTGATCTTGGGATCTAAACAGCAACAATCGCCTCTTGGATATGGAGACTCAGTTCAGCCGTTGATTACGTTTGCTACTCCAAGGGCAACGAACGCTACTGGTGATGCAGATTCTGGAGCCGAATCCATCACTTCGGAGAGTATGCAGTTAGAAATGTCTGTAGCGTCCGTGTCCGTCGAGTCCGCACCCAACTCCTTAACTATCTCATCAGTTTCGCTCCCATAGACATCCAGGGCTACCGGATATTGCCATCATAGGTACTAGACCTAGTGGGAGTCCCACCAAAGCGACAAGTTTTTTGTCTTATATGTCTTTTTTATACAAAGCTAAATAAAATCCGTCGGCTTAAGGGTGGAAACTTTCACTTTTCTTACGCCAGGGAGATATCTTCCTTCAAGATAAGCGTCTCCCCGACTCAATTTGAAAGCATTTGTTCCGCCAAGTTTTAGCCGGAGCATTTGCTGGTTAAAGAGTTTAAGGCTAAGGTCGGTACACCATTTTTAGAAATGACCCACTCGATATTGGGCTTACTGTATTGGATGGAATGGGTAGACTATCTGAACGTGAACGTGTCCGCTGCTTTCGTAATGCCGAGTTTACGAAGCATAATAGCCTCATAAGAGATTTTGATAGGTCCACTCTTTACTTGTGCACTGAAGTTATGAAAGGAACACACATTTTTATATCCGTACTCCAAAAAGAGTTAAAGGGTATTTGTGGTAAAAGTGGACGTGTGCAACGTATAGAAGGAAACGTTTCCGACCCCATAAAGTATATATATTCTTGATCAGCATCGATAACCGAGTCGATATAGCCATGTCCGTCTGTCCGTGCGTCTGTCCTTCTGTCCGTCCGTCCGTCTCGATGAGCGCCTAGATCTCAGAGACTATAAGAGCTAGAGAAACCAAATTTGGTTTCCACACTCATGTGATATCACACTGCTATAAGTGTATTTCAAAATTTCGCCCGGCCGCCAAAAGGGACGAAAATCTGTGGCAGGCACAATTTTAAAGATACGATAAAACTAAAAACGCAGTATCGAGAATGACTATATCTACCAGATTGCCGAATCTGAATCAGATCGGATTATAATTATAGCCAGAATGAATAAATTAATTTTCAGTTGTTTCTCCCGCTTTCTTCAGATAGAGACCCGTTACTCATTCGCTTTCTCGCTCGCACACTCTGCCGTGTTCAGTGCGCGAGCGCTCTCGAGCAGAGGAGATACAGAATTTAAACAGTACATATAGAATCTACAGGTTAGATGTAGAATATACATTGTAGATGTAGATAGCAGATGTAGCAAAAAAAATTCAAAAATATCAAATCAAAATGAAAAATGTATATACTGACTGAGTACGGGTATAAGTAGAGTCGCGTCCCCAGAAGCGACTCACACTTTCCTTCTCGTTTACAATGTACTTGACACATTTTTTGATTCTTGTGTCCCACTTTCTTGTCCGGTTAGATCTGGAAAGCCTCCTTGGTTTACCAAAGAGTTATCCAGTCTAAAACACTTAAAATCAAGACTTTATAACAAATTTCGAGATTTTGGTTCTCTCTCTCTTCTCATTCTCGCATGTAATAGCTCGGTCAATGTTCTCCGTTCTTAACGCTCAATGCTATAAAAACTACCTATCTCGGTGCAGGATACGATTTTCACAAAACAGTTTTACAGCTTCCTAAATAGTAAGCTTAGAACGTCCGCACATCCATCCTCGCTATCATTTCTCAATCTGTCAGCAAACAATGATCAGGCAATTGCTCCAGCCCCTTTTTGGCTCCTTATAGCCTCTGCGGTGGTTCACTTGAGAGAATTACCTTGGTTGATGATATTGGTGTTACACTAGACCCAAAGTTGAAGTTTTCTGAACACATTTCTACCATGGTAAATAAGGCCATGGGCGTGCTTGGGTTTATAAAGATGCGGTCAAAGGAATTTAACGACCCCTATACATCGAAGACTCTCTACATCTCTCTTGTTCGTCCGATTTTAGAGCACGGCTCTTGTGTATGCTGCACCCAGTACAAAGTACACCAGGACCGCATAAAATCAGTCCAGAAAAACTTTTTCCTTTCTGCTCTGCGTGGCCTTAACTGGGATGTGTGGGACTGCTTTTAATAAACCTTCCAACCTTAGTTAGTCGTAGAAAAATGCTTGGTGTGATTTTTATGCACAACCTGATCAAGGGTGACGTAGATAGCCCTGACTTGTTGAGCCGCATAAACTTTACGATTCCCATTAGATCTACTAGAAACTTCATTCCTTTGTTCCTTCCGCTTTGTAGATCGAATTATTCCTTGCACGAACCATTTAGGGTACTTTGCTCGGACTTCAATTCCCTCTACCACATAATATCAACTACTAATTTCCTTCCTCTTCTTAAATCACTAATACTAACATACCTTTCCCGTAATTAGTTATATTTTTTAGCTATCTTTGCATGTTTAGCTCTTTCAGCTGTGTTTAGCTCTAATTTTCCTCGAATATTAGTCTAACCTCTATCTTTCCTGCATGTTCGCGATCGGTTCGGTAACATGCATAGCGCGTCATGCGGCAGCGCCCCTCGGTCGGTTGGGTGGCCGGGGGGCTGCTTTTGAGCTGTAGAAGCAAAACTAGCCTTTGTTAAGAGTTTACTTTTGCAATGAAAATAAAAATATCGTCATGCCTGTATACTTCGCGTTGGACCGTGTTCGTAAAATTTTTAGCCGTGCGTGTTGGACATTTTCATTAACGTGCCGAGTTGGGTCATGTCGGAAAATTGCAGTCCAAGCCCATCTTTAATCCATACCTAAGATTCGGTAAAACCAAAATTACATGTCGTTTGCGTTTGCTTTGATACCGTTCCGATCGGTATATTTTTTGTTTTGATTTTCTGATCTGAACGATAACTTAAACGACGCCTAGTTAATAAAATAAAAAAACGCAAGATATAGTTTTATTTTTAATTTTTCCAGAGTTTGTGAAAATACATTTTTTTAAGAATATACAAAAAAAAAAAGATGTTTTAAATTTAACGAGAAGGAACGTGCGAGTCGCTTCTGGGGACGCGACTCTACTTAGTCTACCTACTACTCTACGCACTCAGTCAGTATATACATTTTAGAGCATATGATTTTTTAGAATTTTAAAATTTAAAAAAAATTTTACATTTTAAATTTTTTTGCTACATCTGATATCTACATCTACATATACAATGTATATACTACATACATCTAACATGTATATTGTACATGTTCCATTTAGATTCTACTTCTTCTCCGCAAGGGGTTGCTCGCGCACTGAACGAGGCAGAGTGTGCGAGCGAGAAAGAGAATCAGTAGCGTGTTTCATTCAGGGGGAGACGGGTGAAGCAACTGAAAATGAATTTCTTCATTCTGGCTACAATTATGATCTGATCTGATTCAGATTCGGCAATCTGGTAGATATTGGCATTCTCTACGATTCTCTACATTTTAAGTTTTATCGTATCTTTAAAAATGTGCCTGCCACAGATTTTCGTATTTTGTTGCGTCGGAAGGGGGCGGGGCGAAATTTTGAAATACACTTGTGGCAGTGTGATATCACATGAGTCTGGAAACCAAATTTGGTTTCTCTAGCTCTTATAGTCTGTGAGATCTAGGCGCTCATCGAGACGGACAGACAGACAGACAGACAGACAGACAGACAGACGGACAGACAGACATGGCTATATCGACTCGGCTATTGATGCTGATCAAGAATATATATACTTTATGGGGTCGGAAACGTTTCCTTCTCTGCGTTACACACATCCACTTTTACCACAAATCTAATATACCCCTTAACTCTTTTTTGAGTACTGGTATAAAAAGTTTGATATTTCCCCGATCATTTATCAGTTTTTCAGAATGTTTATTACAACCGGATGTAAGATACTTAAGTTATGTAAATAGAGAAGCGCTACCTCTAAGAAAAATATTAAAAAAGCCATTTTTTTAAGTTTAAAAAAATGATTTGCATTGAAAACAATCATTAAAAAATAATCGACTTCAAAATGTGGAAATTTTTAGACGTGGTAAATAGACACGAAGAACGGATAGCTTAATTTTGGCATAGATAAAGAAAGTCCTAAATAGTCAAACTATACAAGCGTGTTCAAACGTCATGAAAATTCCATATATAGATATTTCACGTGCATTATCGGACAAAGATAACACTATCATATCGTATGACGAGGCTGTGGCTAATATAATGGAGGGTCTAGGACGTGAAGAATATGGGCTGATGGTAATCATGAATGTATGCCACATTATCGAGTATAAACGAACAATTTCGTTCTAATCCATATTTTAACCCTTCAATATGCTCCCTATTTGAGAAAGTGTCTATCTTATACTCGGACTATAATATCGCGAAAACACTCTCTTATACAATAAAAAGACAATATTAAAAATTTTCCACCAACAACATAGCACTGCATACAGGCGCCTCAATTGACGGATTTGGCGCAGGTGTTTTGGTAAAACCAAAATCTTTTCAGTCATAGTTTCCTTTGGAAAATTTGGTAGATATTTACTAGGTCTACATATTAAGTTGCTTACAGACTGTAATGTTTTGGCAAATACACTCGATAAAAATACGTTTTGTACACGCGTAGTCAGTCGGGTCCAATTACTGAAAAAATTAATTCAACTTTTGTTAACATACTGCATGTTACAGGTTAAATAAAAAACGAGAAGGAACGTTGTGAAATACACTCGATAAAAATACGTTTTGTACACGCGTAGTCAGTCGGGTCCAATTACTGAAAAAATTAATTCAACTTTTGTTAACATACTGCATCTTACAGGTTAAATAAAAAACGAGAAGGAACGTTGTGAGTCGCTTCTGTAGACGCGACTCTACTTTTATACCCGTAGTCAGTCAGTATATACATATAATTTTTTAAATTATTTTATATTTTTAATTTTTTTTGCTACGTCTGTCATCTACATCTAAAATATATATTCTACATCTTAAATGAAGATTATACATCTACCATGTATATTCTACATCTACAATGTAGATTCTACATCTTCTACGCGAAAGGTCGCGTACTGCACAAGGCAGAGTGTGTGCGAGCGAGAAAGAGAATAAGTATCTTTTGCTGTTCTGAGAGGTGAAGGGGTAAAAAACTGAAAATTAATTAACCCTTTCAGGACCAGTGTTGCCTATAGGAAACATTATTTTCAAATGACAAAACAGCCAATACAGATATTCTTTTTGATATTTTTTTTTCGTATAATTGGCGGTTCTGTTCTGCTTATCCCTGAGTAGGAATTGCGCAGTTAGAAGTTGTGAGTTCTAAGTATTAGTGTCACTTGCGGGGCGAGAACAGATACCGAAAAAATTGATGAAAAAGTGATTGTGAACTAAAGTCATTTGTACAGATTTTATAATAAACTAAATTGTTTTTGGTGGATTAAATAAGGTATGAATAAGTATGAAACAAATTTGTGACCGAAACGTATTTAGTTTCGTCTTTGGATTTTTGCAAACACAATTTTGCCTATAGACAACATTGGTCCTGAGTGGTATTCATATCATCCCATTCGTATTTGTCAATTTGAGTGGGATGATTCCGAAGATGAAAATTACGGAGAAATTGAAGAGGATAAGGACTCACTTGAGACATTGGAAAATTTTATAGAAAACACAATGCAACATGTTGTTGCCAAAGGAAACACTATTGAAGATGCATTGCTGAAGAGGAGTGAGGGTGAAGACAATGATCGCAGATTTACGAGTAGTAACGAAACGCAACTAAAACTACGCAGGATATTTTCCAGAATATAAATCAGGAGACTTTGAGATGGAGAATAAATATTTCAAATGAAACAGAAGCAACAAATTCCTGACAAAGATACATTAACTGTTCAGTGACCAAAGGAAAAAATATCATACTTTTATATATACTTCGATGAGAAATTTGTGCAAACAAATCTGTGCCGAAACCATGGGAATTTAATGTACGTGTAGTCAAAATACCTGTACTTCGAATGGTCACCAGCTCTAACATCCCCAGCTATATACGACTCGGAAAGTCCACATGTCCTTCTATAGCTATTAGTTATGACCAGATCGCATATTGGATGCAATGGTGCTCAAAAGATAGATGCAGACTATTCAAGACAGGATATCCTCGCTCTAAATGTTCTATGTGTGCCGTCTACCCTTGCTCAAATCATCAAAAAAGTTGCATGCATTTTAAGTTTCGCAGTAAAAACAAAATCTAAGAATTTTAATGAATTTGAAGAATTTTAATGAATGCACTATAAATTAAACAGGATCTATCAAAATTTACTTCCTGAATAACATATACTTAACTTGACGTATACTTAAGAAAACATACCATTCAGGTCCAACATTTCTCTAAGGAAAAACCAGGATATGTAGGACTTTGAAATTTATTTTGGTTATTATTTATGTAAAAATAATATGACCTCAAATATTTTTTTCACCCACCTCCATTCTCTACGATATTTCCTCCGTTTTCTCGTTTCTTTAAAATTGTGGATGCCGCAGATTTTGTTGGGGCGGGGCGAAATTTTGAAATACATTTGTAGCAGTGTGATATCACATGAGTCTGGAAACACAAATTTGTTTGCTCTAGCTTTCATAGTCTCTGAGAACTAGGCACTCATCAAGACCGACGGACAGACAGACATGGCCAAATCGACTTGGTTATTGATGCTGATCAAGAATATATATACTTAGGGGGTCAGAAACGTTTCCCTCATTGCGTTGCACACATCCACTTTTACCAAAAGTCTTTTATGCCCCTTAACTCTTCGAGTACGGGTATAATAAGGTATGTTGCGTATGATTCTGTTTTGGTATATTTTGTTAGGTTTTTTCATTGTTATCAATACTCAATTTACCTGACGCAACCTCTTACGAAAAAAGTTTAAATTGTCTTAAATTTAAAATTATAGTGTGTAGTGAAAAATACCATTAAACGTTCCTTATCGATCCACAAACATAAAAGTTTAGCATTGAAAATAGGCAAATATGCACAGGAATCAAAGTTAAACTTTGCTTATTTATTAACAAGCTTCTAAACAGTACAGAATAAATTTAAAAAATATTCCTTTTAAATGCTGTTAATTTTGTGAAGATATCTTACTTCGCTCAGAAGTTATTCATTTAGAAAGCTGAAACGGCTGATTGTCCCACTTTGCGACGTCGAACACAGAACTGAACACGCATAAAACATAATGATGATTTGGCTTTGCATGACTAATTGAAATGTCAGCATTGGAGAATGATTGCACGGAAGCTGAAAGCACTATCAATTACGATGTTAATACTCGTGCCCTAGAGCATGAAGGTGGCCACATCTCCTGGAGCAAAAGGGGAGGGTATAACTTTACAGAGAGTTTAAGAGTTTTTAACAGATATACGAGTAACTATCACGTAACTATCAACCGAAAATCGATTTTCGCCGTCCCATGTTTTTGAGGCAGAGAAGGATGCTTAGTTGATATGCCGTCTATATGTTGAGATAAATGATGATAATTTAACAATGAACCGATAAATGGAGTACTCAACAGAAAGTGCTTTATCTGCGGAAATTTCAAAGAAAATTATCAACGCGGTTGTCAAGATCGAGATTCTGCTTGCTTCCAAAGAGAAAGCTGCCCTCCATGCTATTGTGGTAAAAGAATTATCCTTCGATCACATTTTTACCGTTTCAGGGATCAATAGGGTGATAGGTAACATGCTGGACTCTGAGACTGATGCGGCAGTCTCTCATCGACTCGGAGTTAAAGGTGCTGTATCATAACTTCACGCGCAAGACCAGTGAGGCGGATGACGCTAGCGAGGAATAAACTCTCTGCAGCAAAAAAAACGAGAAGGAACGTCTTATACCCGTACTCAGTCAGTATATAAATTGTGAACTAATGACACTACTCGACAAAATCGAACTTTTTTTTCCTCAAGGATCCAAACCGACTTTTTCTGATAAATATGGAGATTTAAAATTTTTTAAAGAACTATGGTTTTTTTTCTATGGCAGAACTTTTTTTTAAAGAATTTTTGAAAACTGGTATTTTTTTTAAAGCTTTTTTCAGAGGTAGCGCTTGTTTTTTTCACATAACTCTAGTATCTTACGTCTTGTTGTAAAGAACTTTGCTATTTTGAAAAGATAATTAAAACAGCTAGAAAACACTTTGTGATTACAGCATACCGTCTGGGAAATATAAAGCATTGAAATGCAAAAATGATGATTTTACCACAAATACGATATACCAATTAACTCTTTTTGAGTACAGGGTCTTTCGTCAACCCGCCCAACTGGTGAATGCACAAGAACCTGGAGAGAATTTTCAGGAACTATTCTCCGGATCGCTCCACTCAAGTAGTCGGAGAATCTTACGGACCATTCTAGAAATGGATGGCGGATGGTCGCCAGTGTGAAAAGCTATAAGGTTCTACCGTTTCGAAAATTTCCCAGTTATTCCACCATCCATCTGGGATGTTCCTAATTCGCACGTTTCTGTGCGGTATTTTTTCGATAATTGTCAACTACAACCATAAATATTTGAAATTCATAACAAAAAATAGGAATTCACTACGGAAATTTAAAAAATGACAGATAGGAAAATGTTTAAAAACATCTGATATGTCAGAATTGTCTCAGGCACAAAAACTCGGTTTGGGGATTATCCTCTGGGAATTCTTTTATGAATACTCTGCAAAACTCATGCAGGATATTGCACTGGCTTTTGGCTGACAACCTTCCGACTATTCTGTACTCAGAAAAAGAGCCCAAAGTATACAATGCTATGGCTATAGAAAACTTTCTTTAAGAAACGCCTCGTTGTTTTCGGGTATATCTTTCTCCCAAACCGCTTCTCAGAAAACATAGAATATGTATTTGTATTTAAAACATTGATTGGATTAAGTAGAAGCAGTCACAAATGACCACGTTTCAGTGTTTTCAAAACAGATATCCACTCTAATAAATTCTCCTCGTCAAATGTTGGCCTTATTATCATCATCCATGTCCAGCAACATGATAAGATTGTGGAAGAATATATTTTGGAGCTGAATCCATTAAAATTATAAAAGAAAACAATTTTCCGCCGCACCAAATTGTGTACATCATCTATTTTTCATGGATGGAGGATGGAATCCTCCTGTGGGAATCGGAGTTTCACATCTGTCAAAAATTCCCACCGTTCCTCATAGATGTGCTGTGATTTAGAACAGCAAGAAAATTCATATCTAAAATTTAATCCCCAATAAAAGTAACTCTCTGCTATTAATCCTCAATTCGAAAATACGTATAGTAAACCCGTAACAATATGTATATTGTAGATGCTTATTTGTGTACTTTTTAAGTTTCTAACCTATTTTATTGGCCGTCTGCCATCGGATGATACAGGGGGACAAACGGATGACGGGCTGTCTCGCCATAACTGTACACTCGGGCTAGAGTAAGGATGATTCAGGATAGGGCTTGGTCTGAACGGACGCAGCCGTCACCATCGTAAATGTACATCCCGGTGGAAGTGCGACTATACTATCCACGTTAGTGCGGCTGGAACAGGTCTTGATATGGTAAAGTCTCTACCATGGATGCTGGCTAATTGGAGTCGGGCCGAGCGAAGAAAACTCTGGGATGCATGGCCGAGGGGGTGGTCGGTTGCTAGTATGCGAACTCTGGATACCTGCCGAACACCAGTTTAACTTAGGCTTTCCGGGCCAGCGTGCCTCGGACCAAATTTGTCAAATACTCAAAATTCAAAAACAACAACCGGAAAGGAGCTCGGTGCTCCTTCTAAAGTACCGGAGGGGAAAGCGAATCCTTCTACATCAACGCCTGGGAAATTAGGGCCTGTGAAGACGGGGAAGAAGACTAAGTCGGTCCACTGTCTTCAAGCAATAACCGATGCGAGTAGGGCTCCGATAAGCCAATCCGGCCCATCCACGTCGAGGGGCAACGGGGGCAAATCGGTTATCGGGGTGGCTGCCAAGCAAAGCGTAATCGCGGATGGTAAGCGCCCTGTGATCTCGGACCCTTCCCGCCTACTCATGGGACCAAAACATTTCAATCTAAAATATTAAAACAAATATGTACCGGAAAGGAGCTCCTTACTCCTGGAAAATAGCCGTAGATAAAACACCATCCCTCTATACAAAAATAAATATATATTTAAGGCCTGCTAACTGCCATTCATCATTTGGAACCAGGAGTTTGAAAATAAAATTTCTGGAGATGCTGTAACGCCGATTGACATCTATACCGATACAGGCTTAAAATCTCTACATATATGAGATTTAAATATATTCGATTCCTTAAATAAAATTTTCAAATTGCCTACACTTCGACAACAACAGGAAATGCAGCGTCCCGTAGCTCTTCTCTCCAGCTGGGTGGTAGCAGTAATTGAACCTGAGCTCGGCTTCCATGTGGCAAGGGGATTTCAAAAGATCGTTGGATTGGTAATGCGAGTTTTTGAAGTTTCTCTGTGTAAAAAGGCCGCGTGTCATATAAAATTTTGACTAAACTGTGAGTTTTGTGCATGTGAACTCCTGATACTGGTAGTCCAGGACCTTGGCATTCCAAAATGTAGAACTCAATTCCATAGCTTGTTGCCACGCCTAGTGACGGCGTAATAAAGGCGTCAAAATGTGAACAGTTTATATAGTAATACCGACTACTCCAGAGGGCCTCGCCTAAATCACAAGTAATACATTGTGGCTCGGTTCTGTTGATGAAAAATGTTGTAAAAGTAAAATAACGTTTTGATAAACAGCTTTCATACTTTCTTGTATCATCATGTATTGGATCTTTAACAGTATATAAATGTCTTTGACCCGGTTTCTTATCTTGAGTAGCCAAATAGTATACTATATGATTTATTGTATCCCAACACAGTATTTTTATTACCTGAAATAAAATGTATAAATAAATTAGGAAACTTTTGTGTGTACATGGCCTATATACTATACCTCATATCGACCATGAGAGATAACAGAAATTCTTTGTTGCGATATTGTTATATGTTTTATATGCGTAAAATGATCATGCCCAGACTCTTGTATACTCGCGAGTAATAAAAAGCTGTTGCCATCCGACGAAAAAATCGGGTGAGGAAATATATCTAACCATTCATCTTCGGGAGCACGTTCAGAGTGAATCTTAATATTTGCGTTATACATTACATGTTTTTTAAGATCTTAATTTATAAATAGGTTACTTACTTCTAAACAATTCCAATTTTGTAGTTTAGAACATGTTGTAATCACACTATAATTTTGAGACCGTCCCATGTAGACCACAGACACCTGGCGGTTGCTATCAGATACCCAACCTGCTGATGTTAGGTAATAGTCCCTTTTATTAGAAAAAATAGTGATATTTGTCAATGATAAAATAAAGATTACTTAATTTGCAAGCTTACTGTCCATTAAGAGATTGTGGTGGACTCAATTCAACTTGTTCTATGGAATCAAAATTGGTAATGTCCACCACCCATAACTGCACTTCTGGATTGACAGTGCCTGGCGTTGGATACCTAACATTTTTGGTTTCTGGAAAATAGCTTCCTGAAGAAAAACCGGATCCAGCAAACAAGGCTCCAGATGATAGCCAGGGATACGTCATCATTCCAACTTGTGTGTCATTAAATAAAGCAAACACGAAATGGGTTCCATCAGCGGACGACCAAATGGCTTCCGGAATCGTAAATATTTCTTCTATAATGAAAAATATTGAAATACAATAATTTTTTATTAATTTCAGTTACGTATAGTTGTTTTAATTCTAAATATATATTTGGGTATTATATATAGAAAGTAAAAAAAAAAGATAATCCAAAGTCTGATGTCTCAAAGGGAGGAGAAAATATTTTTGAATACGAGTTTCATAGAGCACATGTACATATATAGTAAAATATCCATCAGCACTTTGGTTCTTGGTTTATTCAGTATTTTTTCATTCACTTAGTTCTTTACGTTGTTACTCTGGCTTGTAGTTGTATGGTGCGCTGGTGGACTGCGTAGTGTGGTGTTTTGCGTTTGTGATTGCCTAGTGCAGTGTCTTGTGTTATTGGCTTCTTTTGTGTTCGGGCTGATGGACTGCCTAGAGCAGTGTCTTGTGTTTGGGCTGATGGACTGCCTGTGTCTTGTGTTCGGGCTGATGGACTGCCTCATCTTTCGGCCGATCTTGGCCCTATTATGCAGCTGACGATCGCACCTGAGACCCGGAAATAATTGCTTATTGCTAACTTATGATTATTCGGTAACAATAATTGTGGGGCGTGGTAAGTGGGTCGAAGCTTGGTGCTTTGTTGACAATTGTTAGTGGGTCAGTGGATTTGGGTAGGTGTGGGCTGCAGCTGGGGCTTGGGTTTAGAAATGAGGTTTTGCCAACTCTGCACCGCAGAAGGGGATAGCTGAGTGGTAGGTCGATGAGAAGTGGGTGACCGAGAATTTCGTGCTGTTTTCGCTGATTGCGAAATAATGCAGAATGGGTAGAGTTGTTGATCGAGAATTCTTAATTTTAGTAATTGCGTGCGTTGCTTAAGACTATTTTATTTTCCGGATGTGCTGACGCACCGCTATTTGTGGAGAACCGTGGTTCGTTGGCTCTGTGTGTCTGTATCAGTTTGATTATTGTTGCCGACCAGCGTGGATGCGCTGACACTTCGCCGTTTGTGACGAGCCATGCCTAACCATGCCCCCCCCCCCACCCACCTTTCTTCCGGGTGGGTGATGGAGAGGTTAGTAGCATCGCTTGGCGGGTGCTGAGGTTCGCCTTTTTCCGGGTTCTCCTGTCCTTTGGCTTGTGCCGAGTCTTTGGATTCGTCTGTGTTAATCTAGTCACTTTAGCGTGGCGTCGGTAACGTTATATTTTCTACTGCTGCTGTGATCGTGGCCTTTCTGCTGTTCTGGGTGCTTTGTAGTTGGTGTCTGCTTGGTGGGTCGATTATCCCATATGACGATGGTTTTCTCGGCGGTTTTCTTTGGTGGTTCTTTGTCCAGGCATTCTTGAATCGGCGGTGCTATGTCGGGTGGCCGAGGATCCGTTGGCAGCTCTGGATCGTCTTCGGTGGCTCCGGGGTCAAAGGTTTTATTCGACGATCGGGGTGGCGTTGGCCGTGGGTAGACTAGTTTTGTAGCTCTGGTGGAACACTTGGGTGGTATTGTCTCCAGACTGGTGCATGAACTGGCTGGTCTCGACGATGTATCTTTTGTTGGACCAATGGCTTGTTTGGGCGACGAAGATTTCGGACATGGCACTAGGCATGGCTCGGTGCATAGGGCTAGAAGTTATGTCGGTACGCGGAAGGTACTCCAATGTCTTTGCGAGGATCTGTGTAGCGTCGGCCGTGGGTCCGAAATGGCGGCGGTCAATATATGGTGGGGTTATCGTCCTGGTTTCCGGGCCCGCGTTGAGGGGCTCTGTGGATATCAGTTTGATGGGTACGATATTTTGATATGCCGGGTGTAGTACTCGTTTTATACTACAACCAGACTGGTACGTGAACAGGTGAGTCGCGATGACGCCTCTGGTATCGCAGCAACGACTTGTTTGGGCGACGAAGATCTCGGAAATGGCTCTAGGCATGGCTGGGTGCATGGCGCTAAGAATCATATCGGTACGCGGGAGTATCTTTCAGTGTGTTGGCGAGGATCGGGGTGGTGTCGGCCGTGGGTACGTCAGGGCGGCGGTCGGGCCCTGGTTTCCGGGCCCGCGTTGAGGGGCTCTGTGGATATCAGTTCAATTATGGGCCCCGACCAGCGTGGGGTTAGCGTGGCTATTTCCCGTGTTGCTGGGCTTTCGGATGGTGGCTGCCGTTGTCCTTGTTCGATGCTGGTGGTCGGCTTTAAGGGTGTCCGTGTGTTCATTTCTTCCGTTGCGGATTCTGTGCGTGCTTGCTCTGTTGCTTGTCTTGGACCTGGGCTTCCTGTTGCGAGCGCCGGGTTCAAGTGTGTTTGTCTCGTGTGTGAGATCCTCGTGGTTTGTTTGGGATGCGTGTTCCCTGTTGTGGGCCTAGGACGCGGTTGCTCCGTAGTGACCGTGGGACTCGTTTTCCCGATTGCTTGATTGCGGTTTGCTGGTGTTGACCTTGGATTCGTGTTCTCCGTAATGTGCCGTTGCTTCGTATTCGTTGCGATTGGTTTGGGTGTCAAGTGCTGCGTTGCGTTATTGGGTGCCGTGAGCGTTGTGGTAGGTCGTGGACGTGGGTTCGTTGCGATTTGTTGAAGTTTCTGGTATCGAGGTTCGGCGTCTTGTACGTGTATGGTTGTAAGCACGGGTTCAGTGGGCATGGGGTGACGGTCTCGTAGCTGTAGCAGCGTGGAGCGGAATTGGATCGTCGTTTCGGTGGCACCTAGGAAGTCAATGCCGACAATGACTTGTCCCAACATGTTTGGCAGCACCAGGAATGGGATTTGAACCCCTCGTTGATCCAGCTTGATGTGCGCCCGTAGAACTTGTGAGATCCCTCTGACCGAGCCATCGGCCAGGCGTATGCGGACGCATGCATCTTGCAGGTTGGTGTTGTTTTCTAGTTTTCGGGCGAGGTTTGCGCTGATGAAGCTTCTGGATGCCCTGGTGTCGATTGTGGCTTCCGTTGCATGTCCTCCTATGGTCACCATCGCCACTATCCAGCCGTTGCTTACGTGTAGAGAGTTATTTAGTCGCGGGTTGGAGGAGTCGTCGTTTCCGACTGATCCGGTGTCAGTTGGGGACGCATGTCGTTTCCCGACATGTTCTGGCGGCAGCAATTTACGGTCCGTGTGCCGCGTTTGCCACATTCCCAGCAGAATAGGATGGAGGGATTATGGCAGTCATATGCCGCATGCCCCGCTTCACCGCACCGGCGACAGGCTGCGCGTGGGTTGGTGATGGGGGTCGTGATCATGTGATGGGCTACGTCGGGATTCGCCGTACTGTTTGGATGAGCTGGTGGTCTCCCTGGTGTTTCTGTCGATTCCCAATGGGGACTCAGAAATGGCGTCTGGTGCGAGTCGCAATT
The DNA here is from genome assembly GCF_018151105.1 of Drosophila obscura. Classification (NCBI taxonomy): domain Eukaryota; kingdom Metazoa; phylum Arthropoda; class Insecta; order Diptera; family Drosophilidae; genus Drosophila; species Drosophila obscura. The sequence goes on from NW_024542722.1 coordinate 64,963, forward strand.
CCTCTGCTCTGAAGCCGGCCTTGCGTATCTTGGAGTGTTCCGCGGGTTGCGAAAGTGGTCGGGATGGTCCGCTCTTGGATGCTCTCGAACTCGGTGGCCAACATTGAGAGCTGTGCTAAGCTTTGTAGTTCGTGTCGCCGCACGTACATCTGGTATGCTGGCAGGGCGTTGTCGTAGATCCTGTTCAGTTCCTTGGCTGCGTCGTACCTGGCGTGGTGCATGAGATACGTCTATATCTCGATGAGGTAATCCTTGAACAATTCTCCTACCGCTTGCTTGCGGGCCCGGATTCGGTCTTCCAATTGTTCAAAATACCGTGGCGGCAAGAAGAGAGTCAAGAATTCTTGGCGGAAATATGCCCATGAGCTGCCTTGTAGTTGGCTGGTGCGGTACCAGCGACTGGCCCGATCGGTGAGAAGCTCTGTTATGGCCCGAAGTAGCTGATTTGTGTCCACACCATATGAGAGCGCACGTTCTTCGAGTAGTTCCAGAAATGCAAGTGGGTCGTCCTGTCCGTCGAACCTGATTCCCCATTTCCGAATCTGTTCCGCGATGTGGGAGGCGTGGCTGTTGTGTCGTCCATCTATGGGAGGGTCCATGACTGGCACGATCCTCTGTGTGGGCGAGCGGCTGGTCTCCGTAACTGGAGGTCTGGGCAAATCAGCTGGCGTTACGATGCGTGGTGGGCCAGGTGTGCTGTATTCGGCCGCGGTGGGGACTTGTAACCCGGCTTTTGGGTAGGTTTTCCGCTGGTCAGATGTGCCAGGAGTGGTGGGCATGGGTGATCTGGAGCGTCCTGCTGGTTTGGCGTATTGCCGTTCGAGGTCTCCTAGTCGAACCCAGGCGTCCTGCGAGAGTGTCCCGGCGACTAATGCGGCGAATCTCTTTCGTCGTTCCTCGACTGTTCCTTCGTTGCCAAATCCGAATTCCTCTGCAAGGGCTTCCAGCTCGTCCCGCCGGAGTTTGTAAATCCAGCCGGTGGTGACCCCTGGATTGGTATGGTGTCCCTCAGGGTAAAATTCGTCGGGTTGACCGTCTCCGTGGGCTTCCATGGTGTGTTTCTGCGGTTAGTGGCACTGACTTACGTTTGGGTGGTGGCACTTCCGTACGGTAGCACTTTCGTTCGATACTCGTAGGATCGGCTCTGCGGTACTACTTGTTCGCGACCGGATTTAGCGTGGGCGGGGTTTTGTGCTTGACGGTTATTGATCCTTGCTAGCCTAGTCTCTTTCAGTGGCCGTGGGACTTTACTCCACAAAGCTCCGTATTAAGGTGTTAGTCGCCTTAAAGTCCCCAAAAGGTCCCTGCTCAGTCTGTCCAGGGTCCGCTTCAAGAAAATTTGTAGATTGCAGGTGACTTCAGGTGTCGGGCTGGCTTGAAATGCAGTAGGCAAGGGAGAAATTATGACGCGAGAGTTTGGGTTTCGGTTGTTCTTGGTTTGTTCAGTATTTTTTCATTCACTTAGTTCTTTACGTTGTTACTCTGGCTTGTAGTTGTATGGTGCGCTGGTGGACTGCGTAGTGTGGTGTTTTGCGTTTGTGACTGCCTAGTGCAGTGTCTTTTATTGTCTGGACCTTGATATGCAATGACTGCACCATCAAGTGGCCCATGCGACACCAAGCCGAAGCCTGTTACGCGCGGAACCCAGGCAGAAACGCAGCCCTCCTCCCGACCAACCGACCGAGGGGCGCTGCCGCATGACGCGCGACGCTTGTTACCGAACCGATCGCGAGCATGCAGGAAAGATAGGTGTTAGACTAAAATTCGAGGAATATTAGAGCTAAACACAACTCAAAGAGCTAAACATGCAAAGATAGCTAAGAAATAGTGCTAATTACGGGAAAGGTTAGTATTAGTGATTTAAGAAGAGGAAGGAAATTAGTAGTGGATATTATATGGTAGAGGGAATTGAAGTCCGAGCATAGGACCCTAAATGGTTCGTGCAAGGAATAATTCGATCTACAAAGCGGAAGGAACAAAGGACTAAAGTTTCTAGTAGATCTAATAGGAATCGAAAAGTTTATGCGGCTCAACAAAGTCAGGGCTATCTACGTCACCGTTGATCAGGTTGTGCATAAAAATCACACCAAGCATTTTTCTACGACTAACTAAGGTTGGAAGGTTTATTAAAAGCAACCTACAAGGGTAAGATGGCAGTCTGACACCTGCATCCCAGTTAAGGCCACGCACAGCAAAAAGTAAAGTTTTTCTGTTCTGATTCTATACGGTCCTGGTGTACTTTGTACTGGGGCCCCAAACACAAGAGCCGTACTCTAAAATCGGACGAAGAAGCGAGATATAGAGAGTCTTCCTTATATAGGGGTCGTCAAACTCCTTTGCCTGCCTCTTTATAAACCCAAGCACGCCCATATCCTTATTTACCATGGTAGAAATGTGTTCAGAAAACTTTAACTTTGGGTCTAATTTAACACCAAGATCATCAACCAAGGTAATTCTCTCTAGAGAACCACCGCAGAGGCTATAAGGAGCCAAAAGGGGGCTGGAGCGATGAAATGTCATTACTTTGCATTTCGAGGCATTTAGGTGTAACATATTTGCACAACACCATGATTGAAAGTTATTGAGATCGGATTGCAAGCGAGAGTGAAATGAAATGTCCTTATACTGGACTTATACTTGTGTTTTTGTCCTCTTTTGTGTTCGGGCTGATGGACTGCCTGTGTCTTGTGTTCGGGCTGATGGACTGCCTCATCTTTCGGCCAATCTTGGCCCTTTTATGCAGCTGGCGATCGCACCTGACACCCGGAAATAATTGCTTATTGCTAACTTATGATTATTGGGTAACAATAATTGTGGGGCGTGGTAAGTGGGTCGAAGCTTGGTGCTTTGTTGACAATTGTTAGTGGGTCAGTGGGTTTGGGTAGGTGTGGGCTGCAGCTGGGGCTTGGGTTTAGAAATGAGGTTTTGCCAACTCTGCACCGCAGAAGGGGATAGCTGAGTGGTAGGTCGATGAGAAGTGGGTGACCGAGAATTTCGTGCTGTTTTCGCTGATTGCGAAATAATGCAGAATGGGTAGAGTTGTTGATCGAGAATTCTTAATTTTAGTAATTGCGTGCGTTGCTTAAGACTATTTTATTTTCCGGATGTGCTGACGCACCGCTATTTGTGGAGAACCGTGGTTCGTTGGCTCTGTGTGTCTGAATCAGTTTGATTATTGTTGCCGACCAGCGTGGATGCGCTGACACTCCGCCGTTTGTGACGAGCCATGCCTAGAACCATGGTTCTTTACAACACATTATGCATATGCCCAGCACTCAGGTTTAAGGGTGTACTCGTGTACTATGTACTCGTATCTATAAGAACTATGATTGTAAGAACCTATCTCAGGCTGGGATATGAACCAAAATTACTTTTTCTTAAAGATTTCGGGGTTTTATATGTTTTAACGAATCATGGTTTTTATACCCGTACTCAAAAAAGAGTTAAGGGGTATATTAGATTTGTGGTAAAAGTGGATGTGTGTAACGCAGAGAAGGAAACGTTTCCGACCCCATAAAGTATATATATTCTTGATCAGCATCAATAGCCGAGTCGATATAGCCATGTCTGTCTGTCCGTCTGTCCGTCTGTCTGTCTGTCTGTCTGTCTGTCCGTCTTGTTGAGCGCCTAGATCTCAGAGACTATAAGAGATAGGGCAACCAAATTTGGTTTCCACACTCATGTGGTATCACACTGCTACAAGTGTATTTCAAAATTTCGCCCCGCCCCCTTCCGCCCACACAAAGGACGAAAATCTGTGGCAAGCACATTTTTAAAGATACGATAAAACTAAAAACGCAGTATCTTAGAGAATGCCCATATCTACCAGATTGCCGAATCTGAATTAGATCGGATCATAATTATAGCCAGAATGAAGAAATTAATTTTCAGTTGTTTCCCCTTCCCCCTCCAGCCGACGACCATGCAACTCAGTTTCCTTCTCGCTCGCACACTCTGTCGCGTTCAGTGCGCGAGCAACCCCTAGCGGAGGAGATGTAGAATCTAAATGGTAAATGTTTAATCTACATGTTAGATGTAGAATATACATAATATATGTAGATGTAGATAACAGATGTAGCAAAAAAATGTAAAATGTAAAATTTTTTTTTTTAATTTTAAATTCTAAAAAATCATATGCTCAAAAATGTATATACTGACTGAGTACGGGTATAAGTAGAGTCGCGTCCCCAGAAGCGACTCGCACGTTCCTTCTCGTTTTTTTTTAAATCTGGTATTTTTTTAATGTTTTTTTTTCAGAGATAGTGCTTCTATTTTTTACATAACTTAAGTATCTTATATCTGGTTGCAGCACTGAAAAGCTGACAAATGCAGCTCTAAATCCGACCCAGACAGCTGCAGCTTATCGCCTGGAAGATATTACGGTTATCTTTGGTTACACAGCCAAAAAGTGGACAAATTTATAGCATTAGGGCACGGGCAATTCGGCCGCCTGCCCTTTGATTCAGTCTGGACCTAGCAACCACTGCACATCGTCTTGGAATCGAGCTATTCAATCCGACACCGTCTTGTACCGACACCCGAGTCTACAATCTGACCCCGTCTTGAATCCAGCTAACTCTCCAACCGACTCGTCATCAACCTAACTCGAACCTTTCGGTATCCCTTTGACTCTGTATCGCCTTCTATACTGTTTACACCAATAAACCATATTTAATCTGAATAACCATCGTCTCGTTAATAAACATATCGCAAACCTTCGATATTGAAGAAGCTCAGTAGCTCAACAGCTTTCATATCTTCCAGGCGTTAAGCTGCAGCTTCCGATGAACATATTGGGCTTAGAAGTGGCTCAGGGGGCGCCTAGCTGAGGCCACCGGACGGGTCGCAGGTTGCGGATAGCACACGGCCTACTCTGGTGGGTTGGTAAGCTGTGAATAAGCGTGCATCCCATTCGACCGGTGCCGAGAGTCAGCCTGTCTTGGGGCCCGGTATAAAAACTAACCCAGTCGCGAACGGAGAGCTCAGGGACTTGGCAGTCCCCAGTTCTAATTATGCCTTACCTGGGCAACGTGGATTTCTGCCCAGGCTGACTGTTCCCCTTCTCTGCAAAAATTATGAATAAAAAGCAACAAACAACAAAAAAAAAAAACAATAAAAACAAAAAAAATAAATGAGTCTGGCACTCCCCAAATGCCAACAGGGAGCAATCCCAAACAGGGGAAGGCAGGAAAATCCTGCTCGGTGGAAGGTACCGGTACGAACTCGGTGGGCACTTTAAAAACCAAAACCGAAACCTTGGAGAGGTAGCTAAGCAATACTGCGGCTGCCCGACCTTCTGGTAAAGTGGAGGGAGACGATTTCCGTCGCCCAAGCCAAATACACATATGCCGAAAAGAGGAGTGCAGGCCACATACTCCGTCGGCAGAATGCGAGTACTGAGACCAGCCCGTCGGCCGACTGGCTAAAGAAGGTGGAGTGGGCCACGGCGGTGCTCCCAGACTTTAGCATGAAGCCACCAAGGGAGGTTTCTCAGCCTAAAAGCTGCTGGAGAAGGACCCTGAGCCACCCCCCGTCTGTAAGGACATGGGAACCTGAGACCATCCAGGGCAACACCAAGATGTAGCCTGCGAAGACGAGCGCTCCTTACAGCTGTATAAAGCAGCGGTAGCGCAAGTCGGAGAGGTCTACCCAGGGGCGAAGCTCGTCGCGGTAGACTGGCGCGAAGTGACCAGTAGACAGAGGGCCAGAATTTGGGTGCCCGGCTCAATGAAGAAGCCGGAGCGCATCCTCAAGATGTTGCTGCTGCTCTCATGCTCCGCTTGGTTTCAAGCGGTGCCGACGTAGTCCTAATCCAGGAGCCTTGGGTGCTAGGAGGCAAGGTCTGTGGATTAGCGACGAAGGACTACAAGAGTACCGTAGCCCAAACAGAAGGTAAAACTCGTACCTGCATAATTGCAAAATGACACCTAAATATCTTTCTGCTCCACAATTTTAGCAACGGCGACAACACGGCGGCTAGCCTAGAGATACAGGGGACACACCCAAGGATGGTGTCGTCCTAGATGGCCCACGAGGAAATCGATCCTCCAAGTGACCTCGTTCGCAATATAGCCAGCGACAGCGAGAGGTCGAATACAGGCCTCATAATGGGCTGCAATGCCAACGCTCACCACACTCAATGGGGGAGCTCGGACACAATTGTAAGGGGTGAATCACTTTTCAGCTTCATCCTTAACTCGAATTTGGTTATTTGTAATCGGGGAAGCGATCCCACCTTCATTATAAATAACCGGCAGGAGGTTATCGACCTCACTTTAGTGTCTCACAAACTGTCAGACAGAATTAAGAGTTGGAAAGTCCTAGTGGACCACTCCTTCTCTGATCATAGGTATATCGAGACAGTCCTTTCTCTCGAAAACCCTAAACCCATTATTTACATAAACCACAGGAAAGCCAACTGGGATATATATATCACAAAAATGTAGGAACTACTCCCCCCCTTAGCACCAAAAAGCCCGCACACTCAAGATGATTTTAATCGTCTAGTGGACAATTGCACGAAAGCATGCGATAAGGCCTTCACGGCAGCATGCCCCTCAACCAAACCAAGGGGGAAAAAGAAACCCCCCTGGTGGTCAAAATAAATAGATATCCTACGTAAAAGCTGCAGGACTCTTTTCAATAGAGCCAAAAGCCAAAACGAGGAGGAACAATGGGCACACTACAAGAGTAGGCTAGCCCTATATAAGAGGGAAACTAGGAGAGCAAAAAGAGGCTCTTGGCAAAAATTCTGCTCTGACATTGAGGAGACGTCGGAAGCCACAAGGCTCCATAAGATCCTCTCAAAAACAACCCCCTCGGTGGGGTACCTCAAAAGAATGGATGATACGTGGACTAACTCTAGTGGTGGTGGCATACGCGGACGATGTTGCCATCATCTTCTAGGGAAAATTCCCTCAAACACTTTGCGATCTAATGACTGCAAAGCTCACGCGATTGTCTGAATTGACAAAGTCACGAGGACTGGGAGTCAATCGATCGAAAACGGAACTTGTATTGTTCACCACCAAATACAAAAGTTCCTCCTCTTAACCCCCCAGGCTCTCCTTCAGCGACAATGCCAGATACTTAGGGTTGGTAATTGACAAGAAGCTGTGCTGGAACCTGAATATCAAAGACAGAGTGAAGAAGGCCACGATAGCCCTCTACACTTGCAAAAAGGCCATTGGCTTGAAATGGGGCATGAACCCAAGCATAGTCAAATGGATATACCTAGCAATAGTTAGGCCAATACTACTCTACGGAGTCGCAGTGTGGTGGCCTGCACTATCAAAAAAGACCATCACTAAACAACTGGACAAGGTACAACGAACTGCCGCCCTATGCATCAGCCCTACGCACCACACCAAATGAGCCTAGACCTTGCAGGCAGGGAGCAGGCAGAAATGGCTTGAGGGAGCCAGGTGGTCCAGACGGAGCCATACAAATATTCACAGATGGCTCGAAACTGGACAATAAGATCGGAGGGAAAATCTACTCCGAACAGCTAAACATAAGACACTCTTTCAGGCTCCCAGATTACTGCAGTGTCTTCCAAGCGGAAGTCATATCGATCAATGAACTGGTACTACAATCCCCCTTCTCCAAGATAAGGAGGACATTTATATGCCAATGGCCACTTGTAAGCACATTATAAAAGAGCACTTCAAGCTACTAACAGACAATAGGTGGCAAACTGTACCGCAATGTCGCATAACTCGGCAAACATGTCCTAGTATCACAAAAAAAAAGCCTAGTAGAGATGAGGACGAGGAAGAAACGGTGGAACACCTATTCTGCTCCTGTCCGGCTCTCAGTAGAAGGAGGCTACAATACCTGGGACTGCCTTTCATGAACGACTTATCAGACATGTCTACTATGAGTCCAAGAAGGATCGCAAACTTCATAAGTGCATCCGAATGGGACAACTGCTGACATAGTGTCTCACAAGGGAAGAGGACATGATCCACGCGGTATCACAACGGGCCGTAACCGGCCCAAGAGTGTCGGGTTCCTGGCGATCCCAACAACCGCCTCAACCTGACCTAACCTAACCTAAGCTGCAGCTACAAAGTGTCTGGGTCGGATTTATAGCTGAATTTGTCAGATTTTAGTACTGCAAAGTTATATATAACCAGATATAAGATACTTAAGTTATGTGAAAAATAGAAGCACTACCTCTGAAAAAAAACATGAAAATTTACCAGATTTTAAAAATTCTTAAAAAAAAAATTAAACCATAATAAAAACAAAGTACTAAAAAAATTTGTAAATCCCGAAATCGATCAGAAAAAGTCATTTTGGTCAACAGCGGAAAGAAAAAGTTCAATTTTGTCTTATTTGGCACAGTGTTTTCAGTTATTTTGAGTGCATTAGTATTCTTTGTAGCTTGTGGGCTCAATTTTCTTTTTTTTTGCACATAGAGATGCCCAGTCTTAATTAACGATCCTTTAGCGTTTTTCGAACTTATCGGTTGGGAGAGGTGGGGTTTGTCGCAGCGGGTCGTCAGTACCGGGCGCTGAGCAATTGTTGTTGTTGTTGTGTTTGTTGTGGTTAAAGATACAGTTTTGAGCCAGGGCATTGTACTAGTTGTTGTTGTTGTTAGCTAATCATTCGTAAGCGCGTAAGATTTGGGGGATGGGCACTGAGCACTCCATGACCCAATTTGTAATTCAGAGGGGAGAGAGCGTGCTCTCTCCTTATTCCCTTGCAGTGCTGCAGTTGTTGTTGGTACTGCTACCTTTTGGGGGTAAAGGTGCCTCGGTCTAGGGCTTGCCCTGATCCAATGCGGCCTTGTTCCTGGTCCTAGGATACGGGGGATCACCAGCGAACCGTCACCTGCTGTAATTGTACACAGCGGTGGAAGTGCGACTATGGTCTCCTCATGAGGGCGGCTGGTAACAGGTTCTGGTACGGTCAAGTCTCTGCCACGGATGCTGGCTAGTTGTAGTCGGGCGGAGAGAAGAAAACTCCAAGTGTAATTACCCCAAACAGCATGGATGTGGTGTCGAGGGGGAGCTCGATGCGGAATATGCGAACTCCATTTCCTTGATCAATTTTACTTATAAGTAGCTTATTTCGTTAAAAATAGATGCCGCGAAAATTTTTATTTTTTAAAGTCAAAATTTGCAGACACTTAACAATTGTTAGAAAATATTCACTTTGATTCGCTTTATCTTAATGTATATCTATTCTATTACCACGAATCATAAATCCTGTGAAAGGTGGTACAACGTTATGTTTTTGTTGATATTTGAACTTCAGATTTTGAGTAAAAATGATGAAATGGCCCAAAACGTTGGGGCAGAAACATTTCAAGATCCGCCGTCGCTCCATAGATTTTAATAAGCAATACCTTAAACGACGCCGAATTAATGCACCTATACAAAAAATAATAAAAAAAAAACCAAGGATATAATTTTATTCGAACTTTTTCTGAGTTGTAAAAGTAAAAATTTTAAAAAAAAATTCCGTACAAAAATCATAGTTTTTGCATTTGATAACTTAATATTTCCCAAACAGTAAGCTGAAATCACAAAGTGTCCAATTTATAGCAGCCTTTCTTAGCTTTTCAATAGATGACAAAACTTCTGGAACATCGCTTTCCTCAAAAAAAATTAGAAATGCACTAGAATTACATTGAGTCAATTTGATTTGTGATACTGTCAACGCCGCCCACTACAACCAAATGTTATATACTTAAGTTATGTCTTAAGTTCCCAGTTATATCAAAATTCTTTAAAAAAAAGTTCTGCCATAGAAAAAAAAAACCATAATTCTCTAAACAAATTTAAAGCTCCAAATCTTTCAGAAAAAGTCGGTTTGGTTCGAAGCGGAAAAAAAGTTCAATGTTGTCTAGTAGTTTAATACAGTCCACATGAAGGAGGCTACTTGAGAAAAAGGACACCTAGATTTAGAAGCGGTTCGACAATAAAATCATTTACGTCTCGTCAAGCCCGAATCTGTCGACACACTTGTCACACAGTCATACAGACTTGTCATTATCAAGGATGAGCGTGGGAACAAACATGATTGATCGATAGGCGAGTTTTCCGATCAACTAAGCAGCAATGTGCGGACTTGCACTGGGGCAGTGTGTTTGATTTTTTCGGCTCCGCTTTCAGCTAGTGTGTGCGCGAGCCCTTACACCTATGTACCCGTATCTATGTGATAAACTTATAATAAGATACCCCGACACCTCCTTACACAAATGGATGAGTCGGTAAAATCGAGCTCAATAGGAAGTCTTATGAAACCCAAACCTCTCAAATAAACAATTCAACCGAACGTCTCTGACCAGTTCGTTATCGGATCGTTCTCCGCCTCCATCGGATGACCAATCCAGAATCGTTCGCACCCTTCAATAAAACAAAAGTACTTTGTAAGCAAGTGCGTTTCTCAGACGAAGCCTATACCTAGCTGCATTCGCCCAAGCCTCCCACAGTCGCCTCTTGCAGCCGAAGCATCGCCTCTTTCAGTCGAAGCCATCACCGATCAGAGCCGAAGACAAAACTTTAGCATAAGCCGAATGCTTTGGAACACAGGCTTTAAGCTTCCGAAAAATTTGTCAGCGATCGATAGCTCGAGGAGAATAGATCAGTTTCGTTTGAGACTATCTAATATTGAGGCGGGGAGTTCAATAGCACAACTCAACACGATTTTTCGTCAAGGAACCTCTAATAGATTTAGGGCAGTTTTGCCAGAAAAAGTTAAAACGGTAAAATGTGATTTTCAGAGGGTGGTTCAAACAATTATAGCTTTACCTTTTATCCATAGATTTGTATAAGCAATAATTTAAACGTCGCCTAATAGCTGCATTTATGAGCTTTTCAGAACGGCAACCAGATGTAAGATACTTAAGTTATGTGAAAAAAGAAGCGCTACCTGTGAAAAAGCATTAAAAAACTTACAAAACTTTTTTTTATACAACTGGCCCTCTCTCAACGCGCACTCTTTTAATACGAACTCAGTCACACGGCTATAAATTTTCTCATTTTTCCATTTTAAGACGCTCAAAAGTTCGTTCTTACACGATTGCAAAATACCGAAATTAATTTTTTTTTGTCAATTATTCCTTAGTGTGTTTTTGTATGCATCACTACGCATAGCGTGCGCATAGTAAAAGCCCTGCAAGTACGGGTCAGCGATGTATAAGCAACCACTCATCGATGGCAACGTCATGCAGCTCGATGACATAAGCGCTGACCTGCCATACGATGGACTGTTTATTTTAACACAGGGATGTCCTAGGAATAGGACATCGTTGGATCGTTCGTTCTCTTTCGTAGTGACCAGACGTGTTTTTGTTTTGCGCTCCGCATTTTCCTTTTGTTTAACTTAAACAGCCGGTGTTTTTTATCTACTTTTTATCTTACTAACATACATTAAAATCATTCTTTTACCGCGGGTGCATGCCTGTTAATTGTGTAAAAACACAACTTATTTAATAAATTTTGTGCGTCGGTTAGTCGTGTGTTTGTGTTGTTGCTTTTCGTAAGTACGCCCTCTCATTACATTTAGCCGCTCTTTGTCGTAGTTATTGCCTTCTATCACTCTCTCTATCACCTAACTCTCAATAACTGTTCTTTCGCTCTCGCTCTTGTAACCTTTTGTGCAGTAACGCTCTCACTTATAAGCTGTTGCTGCAACCACTTCTCTCTCTCTTTTTTTCCGATTTCGCTTTAAGCATTGCTCTAAGCATTTGCTCTGCACAGTGGTCTGATTGCTATTTGTTTTGAACTTTTTTTTTCCCGAAGTAAAAAAAAATAAAAGACATAAATATGGAATTTTCTGTCGTCTGTGCCAAAAAAACCTGCAAGAAGCAGATCACCCATGACCAGCCCAATATCCCCTGCTGGCTTTGCGAAAGCGTAGTGCACGCAAAATGTGTAGGGATCTCGGGCCGTGTAGGAGACGCCATTTCCCAAAACAACGGCCTACATTATAGTTGTGAGGAATGCCGTGCTGTGGAAAACGACATGCGTTCGTTCATGAGGCAGACGCGGAGTGGCTTCAAAGAGCTGATCGTAGGCTTTAAACAGCAGTACGATCGGCTCTTGGCCATGAACACTCAGTTCAGCAGTTTACAGCTACTCAGTCTACTCCGCGGGACTTGCAAGTGCCGACTGCCTCATGTCCGCCGGCATCCGAAAAACTTACTCCGACCACTCCCTTAGTGCAGCAGTTGATTACGTTTGCTACTCCAAGGGCAACGATCGCTGCTGGTGATGCAGATTCGGGAGCCGAATGCGTCACTTCGGAGAGTATGCAGTTAGAAATGTCTGTAGAGTCCGTGTCCATCGAGTCCGCACCCAACCCCTTAACTATCCCCTCAGTTTTGCTCCCACCAGCTAATAGATGTCCAGGACCACCGGATACTGCCATCACAGGTACTAGGCCTGTGGTGCCAAAACCACTGGTGGGAGTCCCACCAAAGCGACAAGTTTTTGTCTCGCGGCTAGCCCCTGACCTCACATCCAATGATGTGACCGCTTTTATACAAAGCAAAATAAAAGCCGTCGGCTTAAAGGTGGAAAAATTTAACTTTTCTTACGCCAGGGAGATATCTTCCTTCAAGATAAGCGTCTCCCAAACTCAATTTGAAACCATTTGTTCCGCCAAGTTTTGGCCAGAGCATTTGGTGGTTAAAGAGTTTAAGGCTAAGAAAAAGAATAGGCCCCCCATTACTCTTCCTAGCATTCAGACCAGTGCTCCATCTCTATCCTCATCTTCCACCTCTACTTCCACCCATCCAAAAAACTAACTTCCTCTCTTGTAGTTACCTACCAGAATGCTAGAGGCTTGCGTAGTAAGCTCAGCACTCTTTTCCTTGAGAGTCTCGCATTCTCATCCCACGTTATTGTGTTCACCGAGACCTGGTTAAAGCCGGACATCCTTAGTTCCGAAGTTTTGGCAGGTCGGTACACAATTTTTAGAAATGACCGTTCGTCTCGACGTGGAGGTGGGGTCCTTATTGCAGTGGACTCAAATTTCACGTCGGAACATTTCATGGTCCAGGTTCAACAAGACCTGGAATTCCTGTGCGTAAAACTGATTCTCCCAGGCTTTTCCATTTCATTACTTGCTCGTATATTCCACCTTCCTCGGATATCTTAATATACGAGCATCACCTGACCGCTTTAAAAACTGTTTCTTCCTCGCTATCAGATAAAGACCATATGATAGTTCTTGGTGATTTTAATTTGCCAGGTGCTGTTTGGTCTTCGGTAAACGAGTCTAATAACCTTGTGCCCATGTCACGACATGACTTTATCGACGGCTTGCTAGACCTATCCCTGTCTCAAGTCAACCATGTGAAAAATTCCTTGGGTCGATTGCTTGATCTGTGCTTTGTCTCGGATCCGACCATAGCGTTGTTAACCCGAGCCCTTCCGCTCAGTATACCTGAAGACTCCTACCATCCTACATTCGAAGTGTCAGTCGATATTGGCCCTACTGTATTGGATCGAATGAGTAGGCTATCCGAACGTGTCCGCTGCTTTCGTAAAGCCGAGTTTACGAAGCTTAATAACCTTATTAGGGATTTTGATTGGTCCGCTCTGTACTTGTGCACTGACGTTATGAAAGGCACACACATTTTTTACAATGTACTTGACACATTTTTTGATTCTTGTGTCCCACTTTCTTGTCCGGTTAGATCTGGAAAGCCTACTTGGTTTACCAAGGAGTTATCCAGTCTAAAAAATTTAAAATCAAGACTTTATAAAAAATTTCGAGAAGTTGGTTCTCCCTCTTCTCTTCTCACTATGTAATAGCTCGGTCAAATTTCTCCGTTCTTAACGCTCAATGCTATAAGAACTACCTATCTCGATGCAGGATACGATTTTCACAGGACCCTAAACAGTTTTACAGCTTCGTAAATAGTAAGCGTAGAACGTCCGTACATCCATCCTCGTTATCTTTTCTCAATATGTCAGCAAACAATGATCAGGCAATTGCCAAATTTTTCCAAACAACCTATTCTCATGAAAGCTACTCTGGTCAGCCGTATCCATACAGTTTACCAAGGTCGAATGGCATCTTCAGCCCTTGTTAAATGAAAGCTCACTGCTTCATGATCTTCGACTAGTTAAGCCGGTGTTTTCACCAGGTCCCGACGGAGTTCCCGGCTGTGTACTCAGGTACTGTTCCGACGCTCTGTGTGGACCCTTGCTTAAACTATTCACCCTATCTATTAACTCTTCATGCTTCCCCCCCATCTGGAAGGAATCTTTTATTATTCCGCTCCATAAGAAAGGTAGCAAGTCTGATGCAAATAATTATAGGGGTATATCTAAGTTATCCGCTATTCCTAAAATGTTTGAAAACATTTTAACTCCGCACTTGCAACATCTCTGCAAATCACTTATATCTCCGTCCCAGCACGGATTTATAAGGCGACGATCAACAACCACAAATTTATTAGAGTTTACCTCTTTTATCATTAAAGGCTTTCAAGGTAACTTGCAGACGGATGTCATTTACACTGATTTTAGTAAAGCATTTGATTCTGTAAACCATTCCCTTTTAGCACAAAAACTTGACCTTTTAGGGTTTCCGCCTAATCTTTTGAGATGGATTTCTAGCTACCTTTGTTCTAGGTCTCAAAGAGTCCTCTTCAAAAACTCCTTCTCTTCACCTGTTAAGGTTACTTCTGGAGTACCACAGGGCAGCCATCTAGGCCCCCTACTATTCACATCTTTATTAATGATCTGCCTTCAGTATTAACAAACTCTCGAGTACTCATGTATGCGGATGATGTTAAACTTTGTGTCCAGTATAAGGACATTTTATTTCACTCTCGCTTGCAATCCGATCTCAATAACTTTCAATCATGGTGTTGTGCAAATATGTTACACCTAAATGCCTCGAAATGCAAAGTAATGACATTTCATCGCTCCAGCCCCCTATTGGCTCCTTATAGCCTCTGCGGTGGTTCTCTTGAGAGAATTACCTTGGTTGATGATCTTGGTGTTAAATTAGACCCAAAGTTGAAGTTTTCTGAACACATTTCTACCATGGTAAATAAGGCCATGGGTGTGCTTGGGTTTATAAAGAGGTGGTCAAAGGAATTTGACGACCCCGATATAACGAATACTCTCTATATCTCGCTTGTTCGTCCGATTTTTGAATACGGCTCTTGTGTATGGTGCCCCCAGTACAAAGTACACCAGGACCGTATAGAATCAGTCCAGAAAAACTTTTTACTTTTTGCTCTGCGTGGCCTTAACTGGGATGCAGGTGTGAGACTGCCATCTTATCCTCGTAGATTGCTTTTAATAAACCTTCCAACCTTAGTTAGTCGTAGAAAAATGCTTGGTGTGATTTTTATGCACAACCTGATCAAGGGTGATGTAGATAGCCCTGACTTGTTGAGGCGCATAAACTTTACGATTCCTATTAGATCTACTAGAAACTTCATTCCTCTTTTCCTTCCGCTTTGTAGATCGAATTATTCCTTGCACGAACCATTTAGGGTACTTTGCTCGGACTTCAATTCCCTTTACCACATAATATCAACTACTAATTCCCTTCCTCTTCTTAAATCACTAATACTAACATACCTTTCCCGTAATTAGTTATATTTTTTAGCTATCTTTGCATGCTTAGCTCTTTGAGTTGTGTTTAGCTCTAATTTTCCTCGAATTTTAGTCTAACACCTATCTTTCCAGCATGCTCGCGATCGGTTCGGTAACACGCGTCGCGCGTCATGCGGCAGCGCCCCTCGGTCGGTTGGGCGGGAGGAGGGCTGCGTTTCTGCCTGGGTTCCGCGCGTAACAGGCTTCGGCTTGGTGTCGCATGGGCCACTTGATGGTGCAGTCATTGCATATCAACGTCCAGATACAATATAAGCGATGACATAGTAAGCGAGCATCAACCGAAGGTAAGGCCTTAATAAGTGATGAGTTTCCCCAATAAAGTAAGGCCTAATCGTGGGTAAATTCTGTTTTAAAATATTAAATTTCTTTTGTTTATTGTTTTCATATAAAAATGTAGATTGACATTTTTGTTCTGTGTGTTCTTTTTATCCACAGAACCTTTTTGTTTTGTAGATGTGCTCATGTTCTTAAGGCCGTCGTGATCATTCCGGGCACTTCAACTGAATCGCCTCTGAAATAAGATGGGTTAAAATATTTCTATTCGAAATTTCTAAAATCTGTTCAGTTTGTTAATGTGATCTCAGTAGATCACCTATGGTAGATCAGCAGTGCATTTGCACCAAAAACAAAACACCCGCCAAAATATGTATATGCTCGACTCGAGCCACGAATTTAGGGTTGTTGGAAATGAAAAATTTCGTGCAAAACGCATATAATTTCGCAATTTCACATTTTCTTTATTTTTTTCAACGCACAATAGACGTATTTTTTTTAATGATACACTGCACTTACCTGATAATAATTTTGCCCAAAATAACAAAACCTGCATATCACATTTCACCGCACGATTCTAACAACGTTGTCGACGCCGACGGCACCACCGAATTCTGTTACGACACGCGTTGAAACAGAAAGAAAAGAAAGCAACAGATAGAAAAAAATATTTGGTTTGGTCGATTTCATATTCTGCTCAGCTGCCGCAGCGGCAGAGAAACAAATCCTGAATGACGCGTAGTAGACATTTGTCATCGCTCACTTCTGGTAACAAAACACTAGGCAACAAAATTTAATTATTTTTTCCGCTATGAACCAAAACCAATTTTTCTAATAGATTTGGGGCCTTAAAAATTTTTAAGGAATTATGGTTTTTTTTGTCATGGTTTATTTTCATTTTTTAACTGAACCTTTAGTTTCGGCTTCGGCCCAACGTCCGAAATAGGATCAAAGCAAACAAAACGGACTTGCAATTTTGGTTCTACCGAATAGTTTTTGTGTTTTTTTCTATCCGCTCATCGAAAGACGACTTACAGTAAGTGAGTTGGAAAAAATACTTTTATCTTATAAAGAGTCACTAAACAATCTAAAATTACCGATTTCTATAATAAACCAAAAGAGCCATCACAAAAAAACATGTTGACTAATTAAAAATGAATTTGAATAATAAAACAATTTGTTTGCCTACATGCCTGAATTTTAGGAACGTAACCCCTTATTTTGTACTGAATCCATATATCCGTTTAACACGCTTCGCTTAACACGAGATTTTTCAGGAACGTAAACCCCGTGTTAAGCGAGGGCCAGGTGTATATTATAACCCCACCCGAGCTCCAATCGACTTTGCGGACTCCTTAAAATGAATCTGTAAAGCGGCAAGGTTTTTTAATTTGAAAAATTCATCTTGTTTATGTTTTTAGAGGTTGTGTTGTTTTTCAATAACATCAAACAATTTTCGGCTCCGCTTTTCAGAATTGAAAAGTTTATTACACCCAGATGTAACATGGAAAGTTTTTCAAACTGATTACCCTGTCACGGAATTATCAAATAAAAAATATTCAATAAATACCTTGGTAAAGCCAATCAGGAACACCATTATAGATATTGTTTTCACATCCTGATGTCGTTATTCTAATATCCTCTTCAGTTAATGGGGATTGTCGTAAAAATATATCATTGGCTGCTACAAATATTATTGTTGTCGTATTACCGAGCCATGCTGCATATTGAAGGCGCGTTCTTTGAACCTTCAATGAGTCTTTTAATTTGACTGGCATGTGATGATCGTTTTCAACATCATAAATTGTGTAAAATGCAGTAAACGACTTCTGAAAAGTCTAAATCCAATTTATATTTAATTATAGGCGTAACAATGTAATCATTTGAAATTAATTGCTTACTTTCTTTACATTATGTTTAAATAACACATATTTAAGATCATGGGAGCATTGATATCCACGTACATTCAATTGTCGAAGAGTGTGATTTGTTACTAAGATGTTTATTAAGTTCGTTGTTGTATCCAAAATGGCAAGCCCTCCATCATCAGCTTGAAATACATACTTTTGAGGTGTTACCCATGACGGCTGTAATCTAGTTGGTGTCAATTCTCCTTGTAAGTATTCATCTAAAATCATTCTGCGGCCTGACCAATATAAGAGTTCATCCACATATCTAGAAAAACAAAACAAAAACCAGTCGAAATAGACTGATTCATACTAGTAAAAATTAAACATTAAAACTCACCCCAATAAATATATTGCAGTAATAATACCAGCTATTACAAAACTAATCACGAGCAATGAAAATATTATACTCCGCCAGTTATGTCCTTCATCCAGATCTATGTCTTGATCTTTCTGCTTCGGATCTTGCACCTGTAATGTTTCATCTGGTGGTAATCTCCATGATCCACCCCCTCCTCCACGATCTGAAGTGACATTTGTGTGCATTTTTTAAATAAAAAGTCAGATCTTTAGTGACGGTGTTTTATAAACTCGATTTTGGGCAGGAAAGTCTTCAGAAATACAGATCTGTTAATCAAAAAATCGAAAAATTATGGATTATTCGATGACTTACTACATAGATTTATATATGTACATATTTACAATTTCCATTATATCAGTATATTAGTATATACATTTTTGAGCTTATGATTTTTTAGAATTTTAGAATTAAAAAAAAAAATTTTACATTTTACATTTGTTTGCTATATCTGTTATCTATATCTACATCTGCAATTTATATTCTACATCTAACATGTAGATTGTACATGTACAATTTAGATTCTACGTCTCCTCCGCTAGAAGGAGCTCGAGTACATAATGAGGCAGAGTTTGCGAGCGAGAAGGAAGGAGACAGGGGAAGCAAATGAACCTAAAAAATGAAAAAAATGTAAAAAAAAAAAATCTTTTGAAGGTTGCGGGCCCAACTGCCAATTGGGAACAAAGCAAACGAAAAAGGGTTGTACATTTGGTACCTGATCGCGATCCCAATTCCCAATTAGCAGTTGAGCCCGCAACCTTCGAAAAGGTATTTTTTGTTTATTTTTTTTTTTCATTTTTTATGTTCGGTTAACGAATGTTAGCTCCAAAGTTTCTCCATAGATTTTAATGAGCGATACCTTAAACGACGCACAGTGCTTCGTTTTCCGAAAACTCGTTGCAAAAGTCGGATATCGCGTTGTTGAATTTGGGAAAACTTTTGTTACAGTTCAATTAGGAATTGATTCAGCTATTCAAAACCAAACTTTTATAGTTTACAAAATTTTTTAAAGATTTATAATCTTTGTTCAAAGTTGGACCATTTTTATGTTTTTGAAAAAATGAAGAAAACCGTGCTTAAAAGGCAAAGGTTAATGCATTTTTCTCAAAAAGTACTCAAAATCTAAAATATGAATTTAGACAAAAAAGGAATTATTTTTTGCGATTATATTTTATTAGATTTTTTAAGAAACGCCATTTTTTTCACTATTTTAAATTTTTAGCGGAATATAAAAAAAGGACATATTTGGCCGATCATTGGACTGCACGAAAAAATAGTGGTGATATTCATCAAACAAACAAAAGAAAAAACCATAACCACAATTGCACCTTTTAGGAGATATTAATTATTTTCCATTTAAACCCACGTAGTCGGACATTAGAGAACGCAGCAACATCACAATATATTCTTTGTTTCAAATTCTTACTAGCTTACAATTACCAAACTCTTTCATATGGTATAAATGCGTAAATTTTAGATTAGCCAAGCCACGCCCCCTTGCGAAATACATATATGTATGCTTATGGACCAAAATTTGACCAAAAAAATTTTTAGCCCAGCCTAATTTTCCTTGTTTCCAAAAGGGCAACCATTTCAGAGGAATATACTTATTTTAAGTCCGGAACGGTTCTCATCCGGGAAGCTAACAGTAAGTTGAACAAATCTTCCTTTTGTCGCTTTTTTTATGAACTATAGGTGTAAGCCATTTTTTTTTATTTTTTATGTCTGGACGTTGATATGCAATGACTGCACCATCAAGTGGCCCATGCGACACCAAGCCGAAGCCTGTTACGCGCGGACCCCAGGCAGAAACGCAGCCCTCCTACCGCCCAACCTACCGAGGGGCGCTGCCTCATGACGCGCGACGCGTGTCACCGAACCGATCGCGAGCATGTAGGAAAGATAGGTGTTAGACTAAAATTCGAGGAAAATTAGAGCTAAACATGCAAAGATAGCTAAGAAATAGAACTAATTACAGGAAAGGTATTAGTGATTTAAGAAGAGGAAGGGAATAAGTTGTGGATATTATGTGGTAGAGGGAATTGAAGTCCGAGCAAAGGACCCTAAATGGTTCGTGCAAGGAATAATTCGATCTACAACGAATCGTAAAGTTTATGCGGCTCAACAAGTCAGGGCTATCTACGTCACCCTGGATCAGGTTGTGCATAAAAATCACACCAAGCATTTTTCTACGACTAACTAAGGTTGGAGGGTTTATTAAAAGCATTTTCTGGGAAAGCTTTTCTTTCGCAGTTTCGAAAAACATCTCTATTTCATGATTCAAAAACCTAAACAAATCGATTGTTCAATATTTTTACCTGACGTTTTTTGGACGTTAACTTTTCGTGCTTTCAGCTCAGAAAGAGCAAAATAAATAATTAAAAAAATTTTTTTTTCTGGTTTCCCAGCCTGATATTCCCCAAGAAATTCCTCAAAATAGCCATTGGAGCAAATTAACATAATTCTAAGTTTGTTTGCTATTTGCATTGCCCACTGCATATAAATATTGTTAATTAGCCTATGTCTATGCACGGCAGCGGCCGTTCTTTCGCCTCTTTATATCTCCTTCTTTATTTACTACTGCAGCTGCAGCATCTATACCATTCTCTCGCATTCTCTCTCTTTCTATCTATCGCTCGTGCTTGGTACAGCTTCTATCGCTTCTTTCGTTCTCTCTCTCGCTTGCATTAGGGCACGGTCCGCCTGCCCTCTTGACAGTCTTTAATTGATCGTCATCATTATCGCACTCACGTTATACTGTCTTGATCAATCACTCACTTCTCTCGCATATTGAACAGACCCTGCGTCTTTAATTTTCATCGCTACACCTACACACCCCATATTTTGCCTACTTAACAAATAAACTGTACACACATTTAATCTAAATTCAACAGCAAGTGAAAAAGCTCGCTAGCTCAACAATTTTTTTTTTTAATTTTACTAGTATCAATTTATCTAAAACTAAGATTTTTTTGTACAAAAATATATTTGTATGTTGTTCAATTTTATTTATATTTTTTATGATGGTTTTTAGGGTAAAAAAACGAAATTTCGAGTTTGACCGTTAATTACGCCCCTTCCAGTGATACGCCTACTTTAATTTTTCTTTAAAAAAATTATTTTAAGTATTGCAAATATATGTATTAAATTTCAGACTTATACCTAGCCAGGTTCAACGGTGTCCCGAGTTCTTATATTATATTATGTATTAATAAAGCGTCGCTTAAAGTATTGTTTATTAAAATCTATGGAGAAATGGCTGAGCTAAAATTGGTTGACCAACCCTCCGAAAATCATATTTTACCGCTTGAGACATTGCTGGCCCAACGTTTTGGTCCCTTTCATAATTTGTAATAAAAACCTGAATCTGAAGATATAGCGAAGCAATTTTCCTTATTTCCAAACAGACAACCATTTCAGAGGAATATACTTATTTTAAGTCCGGAACGGCTCTCATCCGGGAAGCTAACAGTAAGTTGAACAAATCTTCCTTTTATCGCTTTTTTTTTATGAACTATGGGTGTTAGCCATTTGCTGGGAAAGCTTTTCTTTCGCAGTTTCGAAAAACATCTCTATTTCATGATTCAAAAACCAAAACAAATCGATTGTTCAATATTTTTACTTGACGTTTTTTGGACGTTTACTCTTCGTGCTATCAGCTCAGAAAGTGCAAAATAAATAATTTAAAAAAAAATTTCGTCTGGTTTCCCAGCCTGATATTCCCCAAGAAATTCCTCAAAATAACCAGTGGAGCAAATAAACGTAATTCTAAGTTTGTTTGCCATTTGCATTGCCCACTGCATATAAATATTGTTAATTAGCCTATGTCTATGCACGGCAGCGGCCGTTCTTTCGCCTCTTTGTATCTCCTTCTTCATTTACTACTGCAGCTGCAGCTGATCGTCATCATTATCGCACTCACGTTATACGGTCTTGATCAATCACTCACTTCTCTCGCATATTGAACAGACCCTGCGTCTTTAATTTTCATCGCTACACACACACACACTCCATATTTCGCCTACTTAACAAATAAACTGTACACACATTGAATCTAAATTCAACAGCAAGTGAAAAAGCTCGCTAGCTCAACAATTTTTTTTTTAATTTTACTAGTAGAAATTTATCTAAAACTAAGATTTGTTGTACAAAAATATATTTGTATGTTGTTCAATTTTATTTATATTTTTTATGATGGTTTTTAGGGTAAAAAAACAAAATTTCGAGTCTCTGCACCTACTCTCCCTCCCCTTGCCCTGTAGTTTCCCAGAGGTGCCGCCCGGCGACTGCCCAGGCATCCTCTGGCGATCAATGCCCATTTCCCTTCCCCCGCAGACCCATGCCTTCCAGAAGTGTCACCCGGCGCTTGCCCAGGTATCTTTGGGGGGGGTCTCTGCACCTACTCACCTTCCCCCTTGACCTGTGGTTTCCCAGAGGGGCCGCCCGGCGATTGTCCCGGCCTCTTCTGTCGATCCATACTGTTCCCCACCCCCTTGCCTAGTAGATTCCCCTTGGTGCCGCCCGGCGCCTGCCCAGGCATTCTGTGGAAGTTCTCGGCCGTTTCACCCGGCCACTCGCCCCTTGTGACTTCTCAAAGGTGCCACAGGCACCTTCAACCCCCTTCGCATGTTTCCCTTGGCCTTGGCACCCTCGAGGCGAAATCACCGTCCCATTGCCACTCAGGACTCGGAGTCCCGCCAAATTATAAATATGGCTGTAATTTCGGCCCTGGCTTGACTGAGAATTGTACCCCAGCCTAGATCGCTTCCTTACAGTATTGTTTCACTCAGATCAGATAGGACGGATCAGATCATATTTATACAGTTCATCCCAACAATCAAGAGTGTTATTATTTCCGATTGTTGCTTATAAATATTCGTGGACCAACATCATTTGAATCTTTGCGAACTATTGATGGAAAATTATGTAGGACGTAACGCGAAGCATGAGAACTATTTAATTGGCTTGAGAATGACATGCATTGTGATCTTACACTTGAAGATGCATCAAGTCATCAAGGCCATATCAAATTCGGACATTTATCGCAATTATTATAGCCACGTGCAGTCCATCAAAGCCAACGGAATTGTCGCAAAATAACAGAATCAATCATTTATCAGAGGATTTTTTACATCGATTGCGCCGTCAAACGGGTGACATAAACATGGAATATACGCCGGAAATTTACAACAAAGCATTGATCGCTATTGAAAACCTTTGTTTGATGATGGCAAGCAAAGCATTAGCTCAATTAGGTATGACAGCGCCTAATCGTGAAATACAAAGAACTGGAGCGTGAACAACGGTATGATCATGCCGAGCTTTTTGCGTGCAGTATCTACAGTCTCTTTTCTTCACGGCCTAAAGCGGTTCATATGCATCAGACAAAAGCCGCGACAACTTTGGTTAGATAACGCAGCGACGACCATCCAAAGGCGTTCCTGGAATTTTGTTTTGTTGAGGCTATTGACAGGCACTTCATACCGCCACGCTCCCCGCTGTTATTCCACATCACGGCAGTTATTAATTCAAGACCCTTAGTGTCTATTTCAGAGAATCCTGCCGATTTGGACGTTTTAGCTCCAGCTCATTTCTTGAATGGCCAACCTCCTGCTTCGTTCGCTGAACCCGAAGACTGAACAGATGGCAGCGCGTTTCATATTTGCAGCAGATCTTCTGGTCCCGATGGAAGGAAGAATACATCACTTCACTGCAACAGCGCTCAAAGTGGCGCAAGCCTGGCGTCGAAGCCTAGTTCGGCAGTCGCAGATGTGGTCCTTGTTAAGGATGATCTTCGTAACCTTCGGTCTCTATACTGGTACCAATAAATATACAGACGCGTACTGCCGCTACTACATGCCAATAAAATATTATTTGTATTAAATCTTCTCGGCCCTTTTATTGAAATCCAAACTCAGTAGCCATTAAAAACGCTTAATTGCTTAACAGACCGCAAAACAAAGAATATTGTTTATCACAAAGCATTGCAATAAATAAAACGTGTTATTAAATAAAAATTATCATTGTTTAATTTCAATGGATTCCTAAACATTACATTAGTATGCAGCGAAGCGCGCGGGCCTGCTAGTTTATATATAATATCAAAGACTTTTCAATACCAAGATTTTGCATTAGCGACCAAAGAGCCGCGGGGTTACCATTCTCTTTTCCCCTCTCAAAAGCGAATGGTTCAAAACGAAATGTCCAAAAATAAAAGAAGGGTCTGTCTGTCTTTGGAAACGGCACTCTCTGCTTATTCTCGAGCTACTGATCTTTGTTGGGATGCTTAAAGCTTATCTTCTTAAGCTTTCGGCTTCGGCTGATATTTCGTCTTCGTCTTTGTGAGCAGTGATGGCTTCGAGAGTCGAAGCTTTGGTCCGAGAGGCGTTGTTTTGGTGAGAGCGGCTGATAAGCGAAGCGTTGGCCTATGTGTGGGAGGCTTGAGAGATGCGTCGGCTTGGATGAGACATCAGCTTGAGAACTCACAGTTTTGACATTATTACAAGTTGTGCATTCGTTTATTATATTCTGTATTAGTCTTTGATGGTCTGGGTAGCAATATTTTCCTTTAAACCAATTAAAGGTTTTCTCAATTCCAGGATGTAGTAGTTCTTTATGTGTTTTGACTATTATTTCTTTAAATTCCGCGTAATTTGGTATATCTATGAGTTTTGTACTAGATTTCAGAACTTTTGTGAAATTTTTGGACTGATAATTGCTAAATACGCTTTTTGGAAAGTTGGGAAATCTGTCTCATTATGGAAATATAAAGCATTTTTTTAGTACATAGATATTCCTTAATAAGTTCTTTGGCCAATATTTAAGTAATTTCCTTGTATGTAATTTCTATAATTATTTTATGGAAATAATAGTTTGTAACTACTTTATCCTCATATACCTTTATCAATTCAATCTGACGATTGAAATAGTTGATTGGTCGTTCAGTAATGGGAATGGGATTGAGATTGTCTTCTTGCGTGCTGTGTATTGTGGCGCCTGCATTGTCAGAAACCTCTCCGTGTAGCTTTTCGTTAACTTTGACCCGGGAGAGTGCCTCCGCTAGATGGTTTTCTTTACCAGGTAGATATTAGATTTTAAAGTCAAATTCGTTCAATTTGATCTTCCACCTTTGTAGTTTCATGTTGGGCTCTTTGAGGTTGATTAACTATACTACAGGTTTATGGTCACTAAGTATTTCAAATGTTCTTCCGAACAAGTATGATTGGACATACATGGTTGCCCAGAGAATCGGTAACAATTCTTTCTCGATGGCGGAATAGATGATCTCATGTTTATCATTTAACGTTCAGCTGGAGTAGCAGATTGCCTTATGGTATAATGTTTGAAATCTAATCAGTTATTGGCAGTAAAAAATCTGCACAAGTTTTTGCGAACTAGTTAACTAAATATATCAACCTCAGCTGAACTTCTTAATTTTCACCAATCGTCAATTTTTTAACAGTAACTAAAAAAAACATATTGTTATCAATATGAACTAGTTTCTAAGTTTCAATATCATTTTAAAAAACCGACGAATTCAATTTTTTTTAAATTTATATTTACCCAAAAATTTGTATTTTCTTTTCGTGGTAGCAACCCCTAAACATTAAACTAAAAATTAAAAAAAAACGAGAAGGAACGTGCGAGTCGCTTCTGGGGACGCGACTCTACGTATACCCGTACTCAGTCAGTATAAACATTTTTGAGCATATGATTTTTTAAAATTTTACATTTTACATTTTTTTGCTACATCTGTTATCTACATCTACATATACAATGTATATTATACATCTTACATGAAGATTGTACATGTACCATTTAGATTCTACATCTCCTCCGCTAGGGGTTGCTCGCGCACTGAACGAGGCAGAGTGTGCGAGCGAGAAAGAGAATCAGTAGCGTGTTTCATTCAGGGGGAGACGGGTGAAGCAACTGAAAATTAATTTCTTCATTCTGGCTACAATTATGATCTGATCTGATTCAGATTCGGCAATCTGGTAGATATTGGCATTCTCTACGATTCTCTACATTTTAAGTTTTATCGTATCTTTAAAAATGTGCCTGCCACAGATTTTCGTCCTTTGTGTGGGCGGAAGTGGGCGGGGCGAAATTTTCAAATACATAATTTTCAAATGTAGCAGTGGGATATCACATGAGTGTGGAAACCAAATTTGGTTGCCCTAGCTCTTATAGTCTCTGAGATCTAGGCGCTCAACAAGACTGACAGACAGACAGACAGACATACGGACAGACAGACAGACGGACAGACAAACATGGCTATATCGACTCGGCTATTGATGCTGATCAAGAATATATATACTTTATGGGGTCGGAAACGTTTCCTTCTCTGCGTTACACACATCCACTTTTACCACAAATCTAATATACCCCTTAACTCTTTTTTGAGTACGGGTATAAAAATTGTATAATTTTAATGAATAACAAAGAACAGAATTAGGGGGTGTCCCCGTGAAAAAACAAAAAAAAATAGTTGGTCAAATTTTGGCGCAGCCTACCGTATCTAACGTATACGAAACTCAGAAAACATATATCACACTTTTGAGCTTATGATTTTTTAGAATTTTAGAAAAGAAGAAACCATTTACATTTTACATTTTTTTGCGACACTAAAGTAAAGGAAACGCAGAAGGTATGTGTAAAATATATATTATAAATTGAACTATTTACTGTATTAGATGTTCTTCAGATATTCAATTGGTGGTGTAGGCAACGTGGTGGATGTGTGGCAATGGAAAACTTCCTAGAGTGTAAGATCATAGAAGTAATACACATGACAACTTATGAGCCACATACGTTGGGCAAATGGTAGGAACAACTGAAGGAATTAATTTCGATTCTTCTGGCTACGAAGAGGAAGCGCGAGACCTCTGATGTGGCAGCATTTCAAGAAAACGGCCGATAATAATATGGGCATTCTTACTGCGGAAAATGCTTTAGCAGGTGGACACTACCAACTTAAATGTGCCATGCACAGAGTTTTCATCCAAAGAAGCAACAACAGACAAAGGGGCCGGACCAACGAAGTTTGAATGCGTTTGTGTTGCGAAGTGTCGAGTATGTTAACAATAAGAACCAAACCATTAGTTTAACTTATAGAAAAAGTTTTGAATTTTTTTTGCTTATACGAATAAAGCTTGTACATTTTGTTATGAAATGAACCAAATCTTTTCAATTAAATCAATTTAATTTTGGTCGTAAACGTTGAATTTAGAGCAAAAAAAAAATTGTTTCTATTTATTTAAAACATCGTGTTTCATCGATCTTTTTTTTGATACGGTAAAAAACATCGATGTCCAGGACATCAATTTTGGCGCAGCCTATACTGTATATATATATATATTCTCGTATATTCTCGTCTAAGGTGATAAGTACTTTTAGTCTCCTAAATACCTCCAATCGAAT
The DNA here is from genome assembly GCF_018151105.1 of Drosophila obscura. Taxonomy (NCBI): domain Eukaryota; kingdom Metazoa; phylum Arthropoda; class Insecta; order Diptera; family Drosophilidae; genus Drosophila; species Drosophila obscura. The sequence continues at coordinate 92,523 of NW_024542722.1, forward strand.
TCGTGTCTGTTCAAGAAATCCTGACCTTGAGGCGAATGAAGAGATGCATAACCATCTAATCCACGTGACCTGTGGAACATATACAAAGATAATATGTCAGAAGACATTTGACACCGAATTCGTGTCTGTTCAAGAAATATTGACCTTGAGGCGAATGAAGAGATGCATAGCCAGGCTTTGCTCTTTATCGAATATTTGCGTTACTTCATGTGCGGTAGTTTGTTAGTCAGGTTAGAAATGCCAGCGCCAGATCGAGGAATGAATAACACATTTAACAGAGATTTGGAACGTGAACGTGAACATGATCGATATGAATTAGAGCAATCAGTTCAAACGAATGTATCTCTGTTGAACCCAAAACAGAAGGAAGTCTATTATAGATTAATGAATGCAATTAATGATGGAAATGGTGGCTTATTTTTCCTGGATACATCTGATGGAACTGGAAAGACATTTCTTATGTCATTGATTTTGGCCACGGTTCGTGTGAGATCAGAAATTGCGGTAGCATTTGCTTGTTCTAGAATAGCGGCTACGTTGTTAGAAAGATGCCGTACGGCTCATTCAGCGTTCAAATTGCCATTAAATCTCCAAACTACTGAACAACCGGCATGTAACATTGCAAACTACTCTGCAACGGCAAAAGTTTTAGTAGCGGCAAAAATCATCATCTGCGATTTATGCACAATGGCGCACAAACGCGCATTGGAAGGTCATGATAGAACCTTAAAAGTTCAGAGTTCAGAGGCGCATTGATTTTACGATCCGGAGATTTTCGCCAAACACTGCCAGTCATTCCAAAGTCGACTGCTGCAGATGAAATAAACGCATGGCTCTAATCACCAAATCTGTGGTTCTATGTAAAGAAATTTCAACTGGTAGCAAACATTAGAGTTGCATTGTTGAACGACCCATCTGCTTAAGATTTCAAGCAATTGCTGACTATCGGTAATGGCCGTGTTCCTGTCGACGAATCGAGAAGATTGATTACATATCCTTCGAATTTTTGTAATTTCGTCTCGTCAAAAGACGAGCTTATCAGCAAAGTATTCCCAAACATCATTGCTAACCACAATAATAACAAATGGTTAATCAAGCGTGCAATGTTGGAGGCTAAGAATACGGATGTGAGTGATTTCAACATTAAAATTCAGAATTAAATAGTTGGTACTGACTTTGTAACAAACGAATTTTTAAACTCCTTGGATGTGCCTGGTTTACCACCGCACAATTAAGAACTGAAGGTGGGCTCGGTAGTCATCATGCTTCGAAATCTAAACCCACCAAAACTATGCAATGGAACGCGCTTGGTGATAAGAAAACTGATGAGTAATGTGATTCATGCGACGATACTCAAAGGAAAATTTAAAGATGAGTTAGTCCTAATTCCGAGGATTCCAATGATCCAAACGGATATACCTATTGAGTTTAAACGAATTCAGTTCCCGATTCGTCTTGCCTTCGTCATGATTATTAACAAATCACAAGGCCAATACTTGACTGTTTGTGATCTAAACTTGGAAAATCCATCAAAGTGCTTCAATAAAAATAGAAATAAAAATAGGCAGCAAGTGAGAAAGAACAATTGACTTTGTTTGGGCAGCAACGCTGACAGAGCAGCAGCGCTGTTGACATCCCAGAGTAACAGCCTGTGTCCGCTCTCGGCTAACAGTCTGTAGCGTCAAGAATTCTGTTAGCGCTCTCTGACAGCGCTCTAATGATCCAAACGGCTCCCAAGCGGCTTAGCTTAACTTGTAAACGAGATGACCCGACGCTCTCACACCACGCTCCCGCTCCTGCTCTCGATGCCGACAGCCACCGACGGCTATAGCGTACATCACTTTTAATTCGTTTCTACACGCAAAAGCAAACGGCCGGCTTCTTGCACGCGATCGAAATCAACTGAAATATATATATCGAAGAACTTGGACCCTGTATTCTTTTATCTTGGGCTTCTGATCTGTGGGACCCCCCTGAGACGCCCTCCTGCTAGCTAAAACAGACTTAAATTAAAATACAGAAAAACATGTTTGCACGGTCGGCACATACACTCTTATGTCGCCAAACTCTCGCGCTCTTCGAAAACCTACCTTTTGTATCGCTTAAGAAACTCTTGCAAAGGAATCCATCAAGGATTTAGAGAGAATCATTTTACAGAAACGGACGTTCCTTGGTTTGATATCGATCATTTCATTTCAATACCTAATCATTAAATACAATTTATAAAAATGTATGAATCGCCCTTTATTGCAACGTAACCTGATGGCAAGTCAAGAAAAGATGAAGTTGTTCCATCGAACTGCAACACTGTCCAAAAACATAGCTTTGATTGTTGCCCTTTTAAATGCGTACGCTGCCTTTTAATTCCGTAGCCTTATATTAACGGACCAACCATAATATTATTAAGGAAGCTGAAACTCCATTTTGAAACGATTTAACCTATTTTCGCAATTTTTTTGTTTTCACTCGGTCGAGTGTCATGCTGTATCTCACGATAAGTTCATGCAATATTAAATTTATCTTGGTCGCTTTAATGCTCAAAGATGACTTTATATTATGGTTTATCATATCACAATATTGCGTTAGCCAATCCCACTCAGAAACCATTTTTTCCGGTACACAACCTCTTTAAATGACCCTTACCTTTTGCAGCGACGGACGTACACTACTGAAATTGTTTTGCCAGTTTTTTGTAGTGGCAATATATGGTGCTTCAACAATCGGAGAAAATTATCATACGGAAATTGTCATGTGATTATTAAATTTTTCTCCAAAGATGAATTTTTTGTGTATCGTAAAATTATATACAACGCGACCGTAGATATACAAATTTCAAATGGTGGTATTTTTGCAGCTAGTTCGTTAGGAAAGTATAATGGCAAGGCACCTTGAGCATAATTTGGACAAAAGATTACAAAATTTTAAAGGGCTCTATACTATAAAACGCAGCTTTCGTACATTGGAACATTGGAGATTACATTTTGGCACCTTTTCAAAATATAATTAGTATTCGATCAACTTAACAACATTTTTCTTGCCTGTGTTAACTGTGATTTTGAATATATTTTTCCAAGAATCCCGTCATGTTTACAGCTTAGTTCCATAGAAATATCCACGGAATCTACAACATCATAATACAGCTGTGGAATCCATCCTAAATTGAATAACAAAAATGTTTAAAGTCAAGTCAGTCAATTATGACCAAGTATTGAGTGATTGAGTATTTTAATCTATACCACATTTTTCATACACATTAATATGCCATTCGGAACTATTTTATGGCCTTGTTTACAATACATATTCAAGTTTCTTTTGTTTTGTGATGGAGCGTTCATAACTCTCGCAATAAATCGACTTATTCGGTATCGCAACAGATCGATTGCTGAGTTTCAGCAAAATATAAATTTTCTGTAACTTAATACTATACAGACCGAGATACGAGGGTGATGATGCGCGAGTATGACACTAGGATCTGTTAAGACTAATTTCATATGTATGTATTAGTATGACACTACCCTGCAGTTCTGGCTGTCACGGCATGAAAGTGTCAAAGGAAAAATTGTTTGGGCTCGACGTCGACAAAGGCAGCGACTTCGACGTCAGCATGAAATTCTGTCCAGCTTCAACTGCTGCAGATCGAAGAGGACACATAAGAAAGAGGAGCAGATATCCATAGATTTCCCTCTGTCTCATATTTCTAGTTTTCTTTACCTGCATTCGACCCTAACTCTTCTACTCTGGCTCATTTCGTCTCCTCAAAGGGATGATGGGAGAGAAACCGATCAATTGGTGCAGTCTTTTGTTGCGAGCGCCTGTGATTTTTTGTTGTTGTGCATCTATTTAGATGTTTATTTCTTATAAAAGAAGTTTTTTAGTGTTTCTAAAGTCAGGTAAGTGGATTCAGTGATTACAGTGTGCGTTGTTAGTTAAATTAAATTGTTACATGGGTTTCGCTAGAAAATTATGTCCAGATTCTAAAACATTCTAGCCGCGTGGTTAACCGAGTGTGTCGCTGCGCGTGTTTCTTTTTGCTCGAGGAAACCCATGTAACTGTAAATACTGGATTATAATTTTTTTAAATGTATGTGCAATTTGACTTATTTATTTGCAGATCAACAAAAAGTTCGGAAGCTGTTGGAGAAGGACCCGTTGTCTAGGTGCCTCAAAAGTGTGCTGGACGAAACAGTAGCCCATGAGTACAACCCAATCGGGATTTGCGGCAAAAAATGTTTAAAATGCCTCGCCGGACTATTTCATTTCAGGAGCATTGGTTCTTATTAACCCGATCGCGTCGGTTAAGGAAGGCCCTACAGATAATTAAAAATATTTAAATCAACAAAAAACCTAGAAAATCTGCGTAAAATAAATATATTTGCTTTTATTTGAAAAAAATTTGTGGATGGCTTTTTCATATGAAATTATCCGAGAAATTCATTTTAATTTCATGAGAGGTTTCACAGGTGATTTCATATAGGACATTTTCGGAAGTGTCCCGAGTGTTTTCACTCGTGGCATGTCTCGAGTGATTTCACTCATGGCTTATACGTATATGCCACCGGTGAAATCACTAGAAAATTCAGTGAAAATTTCATATGAAGTGACAAAAGCGGACATGCCGATACAAATTTCATCTGCAGTTTCACCAGTGGCTTAGGACATGCCATGAGTGATTCACCGAATGAATCACGAGTGAAAAGTGACTTTTCGAACTGCAGATCCTACCTGTATAGACTAATTTCGTATGAACTTTTATGATGCCCGAGTATGACACTAGAATGAGTCGCGCATCAATTTTGGAACCATTTTTCCATTACGTAACCTGGAACCGGGAGCTACAAATTAAAAAATCATACACAAATATTGTCTGGTTTCCAAGCCTGAAATTCCCCAACAAGTTCCTAAATAATAGCCAGCCTGAAATTCCCCAACAAGTTCCTAAATAATAGCCAGTGGCGCAAAATAACGTAATTCCACATTTGTTTGCTATTTGCATTGCCGACTGCATTTAATTATATTGTATTGTGTAAATATTGTATAATTACTCACGGCAGCGGCCGTTCTTTCGCCTCTTTATATCTCCCTCTTCATTTTGCTACTGCAACTGCAGCATCTATGCTGTTCTCTCCCATTCTCTCTATCTATCTATCATCTCAGAAGCAGCCAGAGCTTCTATCGCTTCCTTCGTTCTCTACCCGTTTCGCCGTCCGTCTGCCCACTTTTAGTCTTTAATTGATCGTCAAATTTATTGCACTCACGTTCTACCGTCTTGGTCTTGCAATCACTTGCACATTGTCTTGGAATCGAGCTATTTAATCCGACACCGTCTTGAACCGACCCGTGGGCCAAGAATATATAACCAACCCCCTGCACAGCAAAACCAAGTAGCCAAAGCTCTCAAGTGACGAGGTCACCACCCAACAAAATGAAAACTCAGCACACGCGCCACCAAAATCCACGAAAATTGGAACAGCAATAGACAAAATAACGAAAATTAATTACCAACCTCAGCACACGCGCGGCCGGCAGACAGGAAAACCAAGGACTCGGCACACGGGCCATCGAACGTCAAGGCAATGCGATCATCCCACGCAGCAAAATACAACCAAAAGCATGGAAAAGTGCCGATCAACAAGCTAAAGCGAAAACCCAGCCCAGCTCGGAGCAATGTCCCATACATAGCAGCACTGGCCCTATCAAGAAAGGAAAAACGCTATATATATCTGAGTTCTCCCTGTACTAGGGCAGTTGGCCATCAGTTCGCAAATCGGGAGTTCGCTAGCAGTTCGCTAGGAGTTCGCTTTGAGTTCGCTTTGAGTTCGCTTTCGAGTCGATAGGCAGTCCATCAGCCATAGTCGATCGGCAGTCCATCAGCAATAGCAGACAGGCAAATAACAAACACGCAAGGCAGTCCATCGAGAATCAAGAAGTAACCTACACGCCGCGGCCCAACAACCAAACTACAAGCGAGAGAAAGATAGATGAAGAGAGCGATAGCGAAGGCGAAAGAAAGAAGAAAGCTAGATGCATATATAAACCGCGACTGGTGTTTAGTGCGAGAGATTGCAAAGGCATGCAAATGCTAGACCAGATAATGACCATTGCGAAGGCATGTTAGGGCAGACGGACCGAATTTCCCGTGCTCTACGCGATGCTACGAAATAGAGAGCGAGAGAGTGTTCGAGAGAACGAGAGAGCTAAAATGATCGATAGAACGAAAGAGCGAGAATGATAGAAAAGAGAAAGGCGCGAGACGAAGAGACGAAAGAACGGTTAAAACGGCTATTACAGTGAGAGGGCGGGTGTAGATACATGCCGATTACAATTAGGTACAGTGGGCAGTACAAATAACGAACAAATAACAGGAATTACTTTAAAGCTGCACCACTGACTAAACATACTAACTAATGCTCGGCTGGGAGACCGAACACTAACCAAGTAGCAATAATAATACCCCGACACAAATAAACAAACTATTTAAAACTCTAAAAGAACCAAAAAGTATTGTGAATAGCTAAACGTTCTCTTTCAGTTCCCTGGACCCTGGAGTCCGTCCAGGCATGCATACCTCAGCCTGAGATAGGTCCTCACAAGTGGCGCCCGACCAGGGACTTTAAAGGATTTTGAAGGAAAACTTCAAGAAAACCAAAATCAGGGACTTCGTGGGTTACAGACCCACTGCCATCAAAAGAAAATTGAATAAACTCAACAATAATTCACTAACGTAATCCGGGCGCGAAAACATTCGCGAAAGTATACGAAGTGTCGATCCTAAAAGTGCAGTTTAACATTGACTCAGTGCCAAAATCAACAGAAAAACCACCATGGAATATCACGACGAGGAACAACCAGAGGAGGCATACCCTGCAGGACACTTTTCCAATCCAGGGGTCAGAATCGGCTGTATCCACAAACTCCGTCGGGACGAGCTAGAAGTCCTCGCCGAAGAATTCAGATTTGGCAGCGAAGGAACGGTCGATGAACGCCGAAAGAAAGTCGACGGGCCACTCGCGCAAGAAGCCTGGGTTCGCTTAGGAGAGTTCGAGAGATACTATTCCAAACCAGCCTCACATTCACGCTCCAAGTCACTACAACCCACTACTGCTGGACCATCCGACACTCGCCAAATGGATCCTAAGACCGGACTACGAGTCCCCGCAGCCACCGAATACCGCACTCCTGCAGCCCCGTTTCCAAGGCCCCTAGCTACAGAGACTCACCCAGCGCCCGTACCGAGGGTCTTGCCAGCGATCGACCGACCCATGCAAGGGCACCACTACAACCACGCCGCACCAATGGCGGAACGAATCCGAAAATGGGGAATCCAGTTTGACGGCCAAGATGACCCTCTATCATTCATTGAACTGCTCGAAGAACGCGCGCTCTCACGCGGTACCAAATTTCTACAATTACGAGATCAGCGCCCCACACCACCTATCCACACCTTTCCAACCAACAGCGTACAAGGCAACGAACCCCGACACCAGAAAACGAAGCCAACGGCAGCCATCATACGTCCGCAACCTATCCCAACGATTTCGGCACCCAGCCCAGCAACAAGGAAAACAGCTACGCTGACCCCACACTGATCGGGGCCCATAATTGAACTGATATCCACAGAGCCCCTCAACGCGGGCCCGGAAACCAGGACGATGACCCCACGATACACCGACCGCCGCCCTGTCGTACCCACGGCCGACGCCACGCAGATCTTCGCCAACCCATTGGAGTACCTTCCGCGTACCACAAATTCAAGCATTTCTGGACGAGGAGCTACCAAAGTTCGCTACTCTCCATGGCACCTCAGACATCGCCGAGCATACCATCGTCATTAGGGATAATCGACCCATCAAGCACCGATACTATCCTAAAAACCCGGCCATGATGCAAATCATCGACGAACAAGTAGACCAATTGATAACGGAAGGTCTCATCGAGCCCTCCCGAAGCCCTCACAGCGCGCCAATCGTACTCGTGCGTAATAAGAATGGGAAATGGCGCATGTGCGTGGATTTTCGACAGCTCAACGAACATTCCATCCCGGACGCGTACCCATTGCCCAGAATCAACTACATCTTGGAACGTCTACAAAACGCACGATTTATCACCACTCTCGATCTTAAGAATGGATACTGGCAGATACCAATGACAAACGGAAGTACAGTACAATACAGTTTCACAGTACAAGGCCGAGGCCTCTATCAATGGAAAGTGATGCCTTTTGGACAACATTCAGCGCCGGCAACGTTTCAGCGGGCCCTCGACACAGTAATTGGCGCCGATATGGAACCCTACGCATTCGTTTACCTAGATGATATCGTCATTGGGCGAGATTTTAATGAACACCTACACAATCTAGAAGTGTTTTTTTTTCGACTACGAAGAGCAAATCTACGCATAAATTCGGAAAAATGCAGTTTCTTTCAAAGCAGGATCAAATATCTGGGCCACATGATCAGCGAAAAAGGCATCCATAACGACCTCGACAAAATTGCCGCCGTCAAAGAACTCAGGCCTCCTACAAACCTGAAAGAACTTTGTCAATGCATCGGGATGGCATCCTGGTACCGGAGATTTGTACCAAACTTCGCGACAGTCGTCGAACCGATGTCCTGCCTACTCAAGAAGGGAAAACCATGGATATGGACCGAAGCACAACAGGCTGCTTTTGACCTACTGAAGAAACTTCTCACGACCGCCCCCGTCCTTGCGTGCACCGATTTCAACGTCAAGTTCTCGCTGCAAACAGATGCGGGCAAACTAGGATTTTGCGCAGTTTTCACCCAAGAAATCGAAGGCAAAAAACGAGTCATAGCATATGTCAGCCGACGACTGAACCAGGCGGAAGAAAACTATTCCGCTACCGACAAGGAGTGCCTGGCGGTTATTTGGGCCATGCGCTTGACAGCCCATACGGTAGAGTGGCGAGATGGGCCCTCGAGCTTCAGCAATACCAATATGACGTGCATTATCGAGCGGGCAAACAGAACGTAGTTGCAGATGCAATCTCCAGGCAACCATTAGGAACACTCGTACGGGTCGAAGACGAGAAGACAGTTGCTGTGCAAAATGTAACATAAACATTAGTTGTTTATGTCACTGCGTATATGTAAGCACTTATATATGTATTTATATATATAAATATATAACAGACTGTTACATATGTACAAGCATAAGTTGACTACACCTCCCTTTTTAAAAAAATAACGTAATATATGAAGTTATTTAAAACAATATTTGAAATTTGTGAACTAAAATGTATGTTTATTTATATATATATGCATAATTTTTTTTTTTCGTTTTCTTTTGTTAATTATTTATTGAAATTTTTTTTTTATTTAATGATTTTTATTTCCGATGAACTATGTATCATGATAATTTTTTTACGTACGCCTATGTCTATGTCATGTCTATGTCAGGGTAAAATTAAATGATTATGAAATAAAAAGTTTTAATCTATCCTTATGTACTTTTTGTTTTTTGTCGTTTATATTTGTAATTGTTATATTATCGTTTTCTTCTGTACTATCTACCCCCTATGGTCCAGTATATTTAAAATCTAACTTATGACCTGTTTCATTTTTCAATAAAACCTGATCTCCTGTTTTTTATACCCGTGCTCAAAAAAGAGTTAAGGGGTATATTAGATTTGTGGTAAAAGTGGATGTGTGTAACGCAGAGAAGGAAACGTTTCCGACCCCATAAAGTAAATATATTCTTGATTAGCATCAATAGCCGAGCCGATATAGCCATGTCCGTCCGTCTGTCCGTCTCGATGAACGCCTGGATCTCAGAGACTATAAGAGCTAGAAAAACCAAATTTGGTTTCCGGACTCATGTGATATCACACTGCTACAAGTGTATTTAAAAATTTCGCCCCGCCCCCTTCCGCCACCACAAAGGACGAAAATCTGTGGCAAACACTGTATCGTAGATAGTGACCATATCTACCAGATTGCCGAATCTGAATCAGATCGGTTAATAATTATAGCCTGAATGAAGAAATTTAATTTTCAGTTGCTTTCCCCACCTCCACAGCCAGATACACGGTACTTCTTCTCTTTCTCGCTCCCATACTCTGCCTCGTTATGTACGCGAGCGTCCTCTAGCGGAGGAGATGTAAAATCTAAATGGTACATCTATAATCTAAATGTTAGATGTAGAATATACATTTGAGATGTAGATGAAAATGTATATAAATAAATATATAATATATAATATACAAATTATTGATTATTGAATTTTTATATTCTGTTCCCATGTCCGTAATGAACGTCTTCATTGGACCGTACTTTAGAATAAAATCTCCGAATATAGCCTTAGGTACTGTTTTTGCACTTTTGTTCGTGATTGGGATGGCAACAAGGTATTTTGTCAAGTCACAGATTAAAGTGACTGCATATTCGTTTCCTTGGTCTGATTTAGGAAGTGGACCGATCGTATCCACAATAATCCTATCAAACGCCATTTTTGGTGTTTCGGTAATAGTCAATGGGGTCTTGGTATGCTTGGTAGTTTTGAATTTTTGGCATTTTGGACACTTTCTTACATGAAATTTTGCGTGTCATGTTTTTCCAATAATAATGCCTTCTTATTTTCGCTAATGTTTTAGCTATACCTGTATGACCTCCTTGAATGAGGTCGTCATGGAATGTAGACAGTATCTCTTCTTTTTCTTTATTTTCTTTTATTGTGGTCATATTTTATTGCCCTTGTTCTTGAAAGAATCTATTGAAATGTTCCCAAAGATTTCTTCGCTCGGTGCCATTTTAAGTTGGCTGATGTTATTTATACCGGCTTCTTTTTCAAGCCTTTGGAAAAATTGACCTAAGTCGAAGGTTCCATTAGTATAAAGGTCGCTAACTTTAATTCTTACAAATATCTTTTTCCCATGTTTAAAGAAACATTTAGTCGAAGATAAATGTAAGGTCACTACTTTTTTAACATCATCATTTTGTAAGACGTTGTATATATTGGGCTTTGTGTGTGTTGTGTTTGAACCTGCGCAGGAAATTGAAGGTTGTTATAGTTTTGTGTTAAAACTGCTCCTCATGCTGCTTTACTATCATCGGTAATTATGCAAAATTCTTTGCTAAAATTGGGGTATTGTAGTAAAGTTGGGATTCATTAATGTTGTTTTGAGATATTCGAAGGCATGCTGGCAATCAGATGTCCATTCGAATTTTACATTCTGTTTACATAACCTTGTTATGTGGCGAGAATAGTCGGCAATATTTTTAATAAAACGTCTATAATAGTTACAAAATGCAACAAATCCTCTAGCCCTATCTGCGTCCGTAGGGACTGGGTATTTCCCAATAGCATCGTATTTTGTGTCATCAGGCAGTATACTTTTATCGGTACATTTATGTCCGAGAAAAGTGACGTCACTCATGAAAAATGAGCATTTGTCAGTCTAGATGGAGTAAGAGGCGCGAAATGTTACGTAAGAGCGAAGCTGAAAGACCTGGGCTAGATACTGTCATCCTTTAGAAGACTCGTCATTCCAAGAAACCTGCATGCTGTGGTCAGCGATTACCTGGAATCCCCGAACATAATCAATCACGTGTGGGATCCCACAGGGATCCGTACTGGAACCTTTGCTGTGAAATACCATGCATGATGGAATCTTGCGCCTGGACTTTGTGGGCATCGCTGATGATGTCACGGTCGTCAAGAAAACAATCGCAGAAGCAGAAAGCACAATGAACGAGGCCGTCAGAATCAAAAGTGGTTGGCTAAACCTGGCAGGACTTGAACTTGTCGACCACAAGACGGAAGAGATCCTAATCAGGAGCAGGAAACAGGTAGAGACGGCGAGGATAACCATAGGAGCAGCCTCCATCGTATCGAAAAGAGCCATAGATATTGAAATTTTAAATATTGAAAAATATTGAAAATGAAAAGGCATTCTTTTGACTTTGAAGTCAAATAATATTAGTGTATTAGCAACAAATTTCGTACGAGTGAGTCCTCAAAACACAATTTTCTAAAAGATTTCGAAAAAATGTTGTACGGTATAACGACCACCCTCCTCAGGAAGTAAGAGGAAGACCACACAAAAGGTCCTTCAAAGTAGGATCGTATTCGTAAACGCTTGTCATAAGATATTAGAAGGGAGTTTAACCGGTTTAACAGGACTTAACGATCGTGGGACAGCAAAACTACCACTTTCGGAACTAAAACGAGAAGAAACGTGTGAGTCGCTTCTGGATCGCGACTTTACTTTAATACCCGTACTCAGTCAGTATATAAATTTTTGAGCTTATGATTTAGGTAGAATTTTAAAAAATTGTACATGTTAAACTTTTTTGCTACATCTGTTATCTACATTTACAATATAGATGCTCGCTTACATAACGAGGCAGAGTGTGCGAGCGAGAAACAGAATGAGTAGCGGGTCTCTTGCTGTAAGAGGCGGGAGAAGCAACTGAAAATTAGGCGCTCATCGAGACGGATAGACGGATATATCTATCTATATATCTTGATATCTATTGGATTTCAAAATTTTTCGATGCTTATTTTTATTTTATTTTTCTGGATTTTTTATACACGTACTCAAAAAGAGCTCAGGTGTATATTGTATTTTTGGTAAAAGAGGATGTCAGTAACGCAGATAAGGAAACCTTTCCGACCCCATAAAGTATATATATTCATGATCAGCATCAATAGCCAAGTCGATATAGCCATGTCTGTCTGTCTATCGTGATGAGCGCCTAGATCTCAGAGACTATAAGAGCTAGAGCAACCAAATTTTGTATCCAGACTGCTGTGATATCACACTGCTACAAGTGCATTTCAAAAATTTTTTCTCGCTCTAACAATCTGCCTCGTTATGTACGCGAGCGCCCTCTAGCGGAGGAGATGTAAAATCTAAATGGTACATGTAGAAGATACATTGTAGATGTAGATAACAGATGAAGCAAACGTCCCCATAAGCGACTCACACGTTCCTTCTCGTTTTATTCTATACTTTATATTTTATCTATATATATTAGGCTGGGCCAAACAATTTTTTTTTCGAAATTCAAACACCCCCTAGTTTTTTATACCCGTACTCAAAAAAGAGTTAAGGGGTATATTAGATTTGTGGTAAAAGTGTATGTGTGTAACGCAGAGAAGGAAACGTTTCCGACCCCATAAAGTATATATATTCTTGATCAGCATCAAAAGCCGAGTCTATATAGCCATGTCTGTCTGTCTGTCTGTCTGTCTCGATGAGCGCCTAGATCTCAGAGACTATTGGGGCAAACGCATTATCGTAGAGAATGACCATATCTACCAGACTGCCGAATCTGAATCAGATCGGATCATAAATTTTGAAAGAATGAAGAAATTAATTTTCAGTTGCTTCCCCTGCCCCCTCCTGCCAACGACCATGAAACACATTTTCCTTCTCGCTTGCAAACTCTGCCGCGTTCAGTGCGCGAGCAACCCCTAGCGGAGGAGATGTAGAATCTTTTTTTACCTAATTTAAAAAAAATTGTAATCAAGAAAATTAAAAAAAATTATTTTGCTGAAAGAGTTGGATAATTGGTGATATCTATTGCATATATATTTAGAGACATTCATATCGTCATTAATCAGTTATTGGCAGTAAAAAACCTGCACAAGTTTTTGCTAACTAAATATATTGTTAAGTTACAAATACTTAGTGAAACAAGACCGCTCAGCTTGGTGGCTTAATTCAGAATGTTTTGTAACGAACCATGGTTCCCCATGGTTCGTCACACTAAGAAACCTACCTCAGTTACCTAACTGCACCTAATCGCTAACAAAATTCCCAAATACCAATTACCCCCGGTGCATATCGATCACCTCACCGGGGACATTGGACACCTATTGGGAGGCGATTGCTTAGGTAACTCTCGACTACCAAGCAAAACCCCCCACATGTGCAAGCCAGTCAGCAGTCTCCAACTCGGACATTGACTGCAGGGCAAATGATTAGGTAACCTTCTGTTACCGATCAGCCCGTCTACACGCGCAGACTATACCTCGACCATAGATATTTATGTAAGAACCCTTCCCACGGTCTGGAGTAGAAATAAGATATCTATAAGACATTCATGGAAGGCCGGCCGATCTATAAAAAGGCAGTCCACCAGCCATCGGGGGAGGCAGTCAATCAGCCATCGCGGGCGGCAGTCGAATCAAACTACCATACGCGTCGTAGCACAATTAAAACATAACATAACCGGGTAGAATAATCATATGGAAGAATACGGAAGAATAAAGAAAACCATTAAAATTAAAAGAACCAAAAAGATTTGTATTCAGTTTCTGGCAAAGTTCCTGGTTTTCCCGATAAAGTCCTCGTGAATTAGAAATATCTTGTAATTCAGGACCCTGGACAGGCTGATGCATACCTCAGCCTGAAATAGGACATTACAAGTGGCGCCCGAGCAGGGACTTTAAAGGATTTTTCGTGGAAACCTCAAGAAAACCGAAATCAGGGACTTCGTGGATTAAAGACCCACTGCCATCAAAAAGAAAATTGATTCGATAACAAGTCCGCGCACTTACATAATCCGGGCGCGAAAACAAACGCGAAAGTATACGCAGTGCCGATCCTAAAAGTGCCGTTTAACAGTGCATTGCCAAAAATCAACAGAAATCAACATGGAACATCACGACGATGAACAACCAGAGGAGGCATACCTGCGGGACACTTTTCCAATCCAGGGGTCAGCACCGGCTGGATCCACAAACTCCGTCGGGACGAACTAGAAGTCCTCGCCGAAGAATTCGGATTCGGCAGCGAAGGAACGGTCGATGAACGCCGAAGGAAATTTGCCGCTCTAGTCGCCGGGCCACTCGCGCAAGAAGCCTGGGTCGCCTAGAGAGTTGAGAGGCACTATGCCAAGCCAGCCTCACGCTCTCGTTCCAGGTCACCACTGCCCACTACTCCTGGACCATCCGACACTCGCCAAATGGAGCGACGATTCCAATCGGACACCATTCCGGAAGCCTCATTGGGACTCGGCAGACTCACCAAGAAGACAGCCATCCAACCCAGTGAGTACGACAAAGCCCGAGGTAGCACATCGCATGATCACGACCCCCATCGCCAACCCACGCGCAGCCTGTCGCCGGTGTGGCGAAGCAGGGCATGCGGCATATGAATGCCAAAATCCCTCGATCCTGTTCTGTTGGGCATGTGGCAAGCGCGGCACCCGGACCATCGATTGCTGTCGCCAGAACACGTCGGGAAACGACTCGCGTCCTCGACTGACACGGGATCAGCCGGGAACGACGTCTGCCCCGACCCACGAATAAAAACCCCGCCACACATGAACGAGAACCGGATAGTGGCAATGGTAACCATAGGAGGACAGGCAACGGAAGCCACCGTCGACACAGGGGCATCCCGAAGCTTTATCAGTGCAAACCTCGCCCGACAACTAGACAACAACACCAACCTACAAGATGCATGCGTCCGCATACGCCTGGCCGACGGCTCGGTCAGAGAGATCACCCAGATTCTACTGGCGCATATCAGACTGGATCAAAGAGAAGTTCAAATACCCCTCCTGGTCCTACCAAACATGTTGGATCAAGTTATCGTCGGCATGGACTTTCTATGCGCCATTGAAACAACGATCCAGTGCGGTACCACACTTCTACAATTACGAGATCAGTGCCACACACCACATATCCACACCGTTCCGACCAACAGAGTACAAGGCAACGAACCCCGCCGACACCAGAAACTGAAGCCAACGGCGGCCGTCATACGTCCGCAACCTATCCCAACAATTTCGGCACCCAGCCACGCCAACATGACACCCATACAAACCTCAGCGAACTCACGACCACGACCTACCCCACCCAATGAACAAAACGACCCAGATCGCCACAAAGAATACGACACCCAGCCCAGCCCCAGCCCCAGCAGAGGCAAAGCGCCGGCCCACGAACATGAAGCCGAAGCCAACAACACGAAACAACAATCAAGCAACTGGGGAAACGAGTCCCACGGTCACTACGGAGCAACCGCGTCCTAGGCCAACCACAGGGGACACATACCCCAAAGAAACTACGAGAATCTCACCCACGAGACAAGCACTAACGCACTGGAACCCGGCGCTCGACACAGGAAGCCCAGGTCCAAGTCCAGCAACAGAGCATGTAAGTACCCTCTCCTCCCAGGAGAGAGTGAACATAGAAACACCCTCAGAGACGACAATCAGCCCTGAACCAAGACAACAACATCGACACCGACAACGGCAGCAACAGATCAACAGCCCAGCAACAAGGGAAACAGCCACGCTGGCCCCACCCTGGTCGGGGCCCATAATTGAACTGATATCCACAGAGCCCCTCAACGCGGGCCCGGAAACCAGTACGATGGCCCCACGATACACCGACCGCAGCCCTGTCGTACCCACGGCCGACGCCACACCGATCCTCGCCCACACAGTGGAGTACCTTCCGCGTACTGACATGATTTTTAGCGTCATGCACCGAGCCATGCCTAGAGCCATGTCCGAGATCTTCGTCGCCCATACAAGTCGTTGTTGTGATACCAGAGGCGTCATCGCGACTCACCTGTTCACGTACCAGTCTGGCTGTAGTATAACACGAGTACTACACCCGGCGTACCAAAACATCATACCCATGGTCGACACCACACCCATCGTCGCCCACATAAGCGACTACCAACGGAGGATCGAACCGCCCAGCGCCTTCGATACAACCCCTCTTACCGAAGACCCACGCCAACCACTTGACTCCGAAGCCGCCGACCCAACAGAACATGAGCCTGAACCAGTCCCGGAGCCGTGGCCGCCAGACTTAGCCCCGCAGATCCAAGCATTTCTAGACGAGGAGCTACCAAAATTTGATGGCCTCCACGGGACGTCGGACATCGCCAAGCACACTATTGTCATGAGGGATAACCAGCCCATAAAACAGCGGTACTATCCTAAGAACCCAGCAATGATGCGAATAACTGATGAACAAGTGGACCAATTGATTTCGGAAGGCCTCATCGAGCCCTCCCGGAGCCCCCACAGCGCCCCAATTGTACTCGTCCGTAAAAAGAATGGAAAATGGCGCATGTGCGTGGACTACCGGCAACTCAACACGCATTCCATCCCCGACGCATACCCGCTGCCGAGGATCAACTATATTCTGGAACGGTTACAAAACGCGCGGTTCATCACCACCCTCGACCTGAAAAACGGATACTGGCAGATCCCCATGGCCGACGGAAGTAGAGAAGCAACAGCTTTCACCGTACCGGGCCGGGGCCTCTACCAATGGAAGGTTATGCCCTTTGGACTGCACTCGGCACCGGCAACATTTCAGCGGGCTCTCGACACCGTGATTGGTACAGACATGGAGCCATATGCATTCGCGTACCTAGATGACATTGTCATCGTGGGGCGAGATTTCAACGAACATCTACGCAACTTGAAAGTGGTTTTGTCCCGACTCCGGAAAGCGAACCTAAGGATAAATGCGGAAAAATGCGCGTTCTTTCAAACCCAAATCAAGTATCTCGGCCATATGATCAGCAATGAGGGAATCCACACCGACCCCGACAAAATTGCCGCCGTCAAAGAACTCCGGCCGCCCACCAACCTAAAAGAGCTTCGTCAATGCATCGGGATGGCGTCCTGGTACCGAAGATTTGTACCAAACTTCGCGACGGTCGTCCAACCGATGTCTCGCCTACTCAAGAAGGACCAACCATGGGTATGGTCCGAAGCACAACAGGCTGCTTTTGACCTACTGAAGACACTTCTCACGACCGCCCCCGTCCTTGCGTGCCCCGATTTCAACGTCAAGTTCTCGCTGCAAACAGATGCGAGCAATCTAGGAGTTGGCGCAGTTCTCACCCAAGAAATCGAAGGCAAAGAACGAGTCATAGCATATGTCAGCCGACGACTGAACCAGGCGGAAGAAAACTACTCCGCTACTGACAAGGAGTGCCTAGCGGTCATTTGGGCCATTCGAAAACTACGCTGCTACCTGGAAGGGTACCGATTCGATGTAATCACCGATCATCTGGCGCTAAAATGGCTAAATACGCTTGACAGCCCATACGGTAGAGTGGCGAGATGGGCCCTCTAACTTCAGCAATACCAATATGACGTGCATTATCGAGCGGGCAAACAGAACGTAGTCGCAGATGCACTATCCAGGCAGCCATTAGGAACACTCGCACGGATCGAAGAGGAGAAGACAGCCTGCCCCTGGCTCCAGCACCGGATAAAACAAGTCCAGGACGAGCCTCAGAAATACCCCGACTACACCTATGCTAACGGGGAACTATATCGACATCTGGGCCATGGCGCCGACGACGACGACCATATAGCATGGAAACTCTGCGTAGCAAAAGATCAACGAGCCAGAATACTTCACGAATGCCACGACCAACCCACAGCCGGCCACCTAAGGGTCAGGAAAACCGTCACCCGAATATCCCAACTGTACTATTGGCCAGGTTTCTACCGAGACGTGAGGAAATATGTCCGTGGCTGCGTAAGCTGCCAGAAGTTCAAAGCTCAACAACGCAAGCCGGTGGGCCAGATGCTCACTCGCAAAGCCGAAGAGCCATTCGCTACACTCTGCGCTGACTTCGTTGGACCACTACCTCGATCAAAGAAAGGAAACACGATGCTGCTCGTCTTCTTTGACACTTTCACGAAATGGGTCGAATTGGTACCACTCAAAAAGGCCACCACCGCTACCCTGGAACTGGCTTTCCGAGAACGAATCCTGAGCCATTTCGGCATACCCAAACGCTTTGTGTGCGACAACGGCACGCAATTCACAAGTCGATCGTTTCGGTCATTTCTACAGACAGCAGGAGTAGAACTGCAACATACCGCACCCTACTGCCCCCAGGAAAATCCAACGGAACGGGCAAATCGGACGGTCAAGACCATGATTGCCCAATTCGTAGGGGATCGTCAAAATACCTGGGATGAGCTACTACCGGAAATATCCCTCGCAATAAATTCCAGCGTCTCGGAGACAACGGGATTCAGCCCAGCTTTCCTACTGCATGGAAGAGAGCCCCGTTTGCCTGACGAAGTCACGACAGGCACCGGAAGCCCCCCAGAGACCGCTCTCGGCAAGGCAACCAAACTCAGCGAAGTATTCACAATAGTCAGAAATAACATCCAGAGGGCAAGCCAGGAACAAGGAAGGCATTACAATTTCCGCCGCCGGCAATGGCGCCCCACTATTGGATCCCAAGTACTCCTACGACAGCACCATCTCTCCAACGCGGCCGACGGATTCGCCGCTAAGCTGGCACCGAAATACGATGGACCATACCGAGTCAAAGGTTTTGCATCACCGAACATTGTAAAACTACAGCATCCGGGCAGCCGAAAAGCGAAGGTTGCTAACATCAACGACCTGAAGGAATTCCACGAGGACAGGGATGCCACCCCCGCAATCCCCCTAGCCCCGACTTTGGTTTCCATATATCGGCAGCTGACCAGCCAAAGCCAACGAACCTAAAGACGAGAACGCAGCACACGCGCAGCCAAGAACCAAAAACCCGCGGGCTCAGAATATGTAACCAACCCCCACTACAACGGAAGTAACGAACGCTCTCAAATGACGAGTTCAACACCCAAAGAAATGAAAACTCAGCACATGCGCCACCAAAATCCACAGCAAGAGACAAGACAAAGAAAAAGAAATATCAACCTCAGCACACGCGCGGCCAACAGACAGAAAAAGTCGAGGACTCAGCACACGTGACATCGAACGGCGATCACCCCCCGCAGCGAAATACCACCAATAACCTGGAAAAGTGTCGCTCAACCCGCTAAGACGAAACCTGAGCCCTGTTCAAAGAAAAGCGGCTACGTACGGCCGCAACGGCCCTATCAAGAAAGGGAAAACGCTATATATAGCTGGGTTCTCCAGTTACTAAATCAGTTCGCTTCTTGATTTGAGTGAAAGTTATTATTCGAGTTAATCACCCACCATCTAAATTCAACGAGCACCATCAACAAGCCAAAACAGTATGGACACTACATTGATCCTTTTCACCATGATCACGACGGCCCAGGCACTAGTCAAGTTACACGACTATACGAACGCCGACTACATTCCCCTCGTGGATGGAGAAGCCGTCATCTGGGACAGCTACGGATACCTGCGCCACACAACAAACATAACATCTAACGAGGAGTATGTGGTTCAGACGGAGCAGGCCGCCGAACTATTCGCCGTTGACCGGATGGCCGAGGTAATCACCACAGACTTAGGCCACATTCGCAACTTGATAGCTACCCTGAAAATCCACCATCGGGAAAGACGAAGCATCAATCTACTTGGGACGGCCCTTAAAGTCATCGCCGGCACGCCTGACTTCAACGATTGGGAGCAAGTACGCTTTAAACAAGGCCAACTGGTGGAAGCAGAAGCGAACCAAATGGAGATCAACACCAAGATCCAGGGACGGCTAAACGAACTGACGCATTATATGAACACCATAAGCAAATCCGACGACGCCGAGAGGAACCAACTGGTGGAGATAATCCTTTCTAAAAATAGATCAAAACGATCGTGCCGAAAACTACTGATATTCCCAGTACAACACCACCGGAAGATACTGGACTTCGGCGAGGGAAATCCGTCAATGTTGGCAACTGCGAGGCTACCGTCGGCGCGACATTTTGCCGACAACATCAAGGGACCACCTGCGCCCAGCAGATGGTAGCAGGGTCGGTCGCCCACTGCGCAACGCTGCCCGGACATCTCGAAGCGATCAGCCACGTAGATCATGGAACTATCATAGTAAACGACGCACAAGTGACCATTCTGGAGGAGACCGGAGCTAAACAGAACATCTCTGGGACCTATCTGGTGACATATTCCAACCGGATCTCGCTCAATGGGACCTGGTATGTAAATCACCTAGGAGACTCCAGACGAAAAGCCGTGGTGTCCGCGATGACCCAGGTAAATGTGACGTCCCATCGAGAACGGCTGAGTCTACCCTTCTTGAGGGAACTCAGCCTGAAAAACCTGAAGCACATCGGTCACCTACAAGAAGTGCTGACGGTGAGGAACACCACCGCGTATATTTTCGCGGCGAGCATCGCAATTCCACTATGCATCATCATCTGGGTATTACTTCGCCGATTGAATACAAAAAACCGATGCAACACGAGACCCACCGACCCACCGACCGCAGGCCAGGAACCCGACACCAACCAGGTACCCAACAACGCCGCGGGAACTGACAAGCCCCCTGAAACTCGAAGACCCCCATTCGCGGCCACCCGAGTAGGTCCAGCCCCACGACCCCCGGGCCAGGGAACGTGGATAACGCCCGTGTCCCAACAGTGAAAACAACGACAAAATATGCTGACCATGACTTCTGCCCACCGGTCAACGGCCGGCAGACATAAGACCGAGGTAACGTCGGTAGGCAAAACGGTAGTGCCCATCAGTACAACCGTACGCCACCGATCAAGAAGTCATTAAGCAAAAACCCCCCAAGTAAGTCCAAAAAAAAAAAAAAAACTGCGACGCAAAGTCTACAAAGAAGGAAGAAAAAAAAAAAAGAGAAACGATGAACAACAATAACAGCAACAACGACGATATTATCGTCATCTCCTCTGACGAGGAATCAGAAGCCTCCAACCCCAGCACCGAGGAAAACCAGTACCATAGATTCCGACGGGAGAATCTATGGTCCCCCCACCACGACCGAGGACACCAACCGCCAACCGCTCCCCAAGGCCGACCACGCCTTCATACTCGCCAAGGCCGTACGACGCCGAGGAGTGGCCAGCAGCCCCGCCAACGGAGACAGCACCACCCGGGCGGAAGAGCCCTCCGCTATTCACCCGTAGACCGGCGGGACATCGCTACCAAGGCGACCCCCGCACGCCGCCCCGACCAGCTGAGCCCAAGAGGAGCCCCGAAACGGAGCCAACCGGTGACGAGGAACCATACGCCCGCCGCGTCTACAAGGAAGTGGAAAACTACCAATACACCAGGACGTCCTGGGGCATCCGAATGACCCGGATACACCTCACTGCGGTGGATGTACTCGTCCCCCCAGGACAGAGTGCAAAGAAGTACTGCGGGCTGTACCGGAAACAATTTGGGACAGAGTCGGAGGAGGAAGGTAAAAGTCCCGGCCCCAGCCGGAAAAGGCGCCGCTACGATTAAACGCGGCGCCCTACAACACCACCTCCTACCGGAAGAAAGGGGGGGGTGTAAGTCTCAACTAAGTAAAACCTCTTTAAATATCTCTACAAGTATAATCGCATAACTGAATACTAAGTAAAACCTCTTTAAATATCTCTACATGTATAATCGCATAACTGAACACTAAGTAAAACCTCTTTAAATATCTTTAAATGTATAACCATATAAATAAAAGCCAAGTAAGAATCTCAAATTTCCCTAAAGTTACATTCCTTTCCCACGGTACCGGTGCATATCGATCACCTCACCGGGGACATTGGACACCTATTGGGAGGCGATTGCTTAGGTAACTCTCGACTACCAAGCAAAACCCCCCACATGCGCAAGCCAGTCAGCAGTCTCCAACTCGGACATTGACTGCAGGGCAAATGATTAGGTAACCTTCTGTTACCGATCAGCCTGTCTACACGCGCAGACTATACCTCGACCATAGATATTTATGTAAGAACCCTTCCCACGGTCTGGAGTAGAAATAAGATATCTATAAGACATTCATGGAAGGCCGGCCGATCTATAAAAAGGCAGTCCACCAGCCATCGGGGGAGGCAGTCAATCAGCCGTCGCGGGCGGCAGTCGAATCAAACTACCATACGCGTCGTAGCACAATTAAAACATAACATAACCGGGTAGAATAATCATACGGAAGAATACGGAAGAATAAAGAAAACCATTAAAATTAAAAGAACCAAAAAGATTTGTGATTTCTATTCAGTTTCTGGCAAAGTTCCTGGTTTTCCCGATAAAGTCCTCGTGAATTAGAAATATCTTGTAATTCAGGACCCTGGACAGGCTGATGCATACCTCAGCCTGAAATAGGACATTACAGTTCATTGAATATCTTTTGGTTCTTATCCTAGGGTACAATCGTTCTTATGTATAACGGAGAGCGAGAGGTCTCCCACGCATTATATGAAAAGAGTACCACCGCATAAGTATTAGTGCCCGTGGTCTCTGCCTGAGTCTAATGGAAATGCATGATCAGCATTAAGGGCATTTTGAGAGGGAGACCCATCGCTTCAGTGTAAGGGCGTTTGGGTTCTGCCTGAGTTCGGGTAAATGCATGCTCAGCAGTTTTGGAAGCTGACCGATCTGCGTTCAAGTCGTAGATCGTTGCTGTGCAAAAGGAATGCGTAACATAAACATAAGTTGTTTATGTCACTGCTCATATATACGCGCTTATATATGTATTTATATATATAACAGAGTGTTACATATGTACATGCATGGGTTCACTACAATATCAACCTCAACTGAACTTTTTGATTTTCACCAATCGTTCATTTTTTAACAGTAACTAAAAAAAAAAATACCCTTTTATTAATATGAACTAGTTTCTAAGTTTCATATATTATTAGAAAAGACCGACGAATTCAAATTTTTTTTAATGTATATTTACCCAAAAATTTGTATTTTCCTTTCGTGGTAGCAACCCCCAAACGTTAAACTAACCAGAAGGAACGTGCGAGTCGCTTCTGGGGACGCGACTCTACTTATACCCGTACTAAGTCAGTTTTGATTTGAATTTATAAAATTTTAAAATTAAAAAAAAATGTTACATTTTACATTTTTTTACTACATCTACAATGTATATTATACATATTACATCTACATCTACAATGTATATTATACATATTACATGTAGATTCTATATGTACCATTTAGATTCTACATCTCCTCCGCACGCGTACATAAAGTGCTGAGTGTGCGAGCGAGAAAGAGAATGAGTAGCTAATGGTCTCTTGCCGGTGGTGGCGGGGGAAACAATTGAAAATTAGTTTCTTCATTCTGGCTTTAATTATGATCCGATCTGATTCAGATTCTGAATCTGGCAGATATGGTCATTCTCTAAGATACTGCGTTTTAAGTTGTATCGTATCTTTAAAATTGTGGATGTCACAGATTTTCCACCCTTGTAGCGGCGAAAGGGGGCGGGGTGAAATTTTGAAATACACTTGTAGCAGTGTTATATCACATGAGTCTGGAAGCCAAATTTGGTTGTTTTAGATATTGTAGTCTCTGAAATCTAGGCGCTCATCAAGACAGACAGACAGACGGACAGACAGACATCCACTTTTACCACAAATACAATGTACCCCTTAACTTTTTTTGAGTAAGGGTATAAAAATATAAAATATATAAGCATTATCGATTTTCAGTCAACTTCTTATAGTTAATTGGGTTAAATATAATAGTGAAAGTGCATACAACCTAGTTGTCAATCCCAATCCCCTCCTGCCTTAAGTTTTTAGTCTTACTCTTAGGTGTCCTCTTCTGGACTAAGCAATGATTTCTTCAACGCCCCAAAATCAAAAGTACCGCTATGTCCAAAACTTACTTTTATCAAATTATTCGATATCTTAATTCGGGTGTTGCCTTATTTAAATTAATTTGTTTTGTTTTTTCATATTTAAAAATTAATTAAACCCAGCACTACTTTTTTTATTGAACAGCAGATATCATGGGTAGTCTAAAGTCATAAAAAACAAGAAGATGGAATTAAATGTAACGGGGTTTCTTCGAATTTCTAATGCTTACATTCCAGGCTTTCCGTAAAGGTATCACTGTTCAATTTGAAAGACTAGAAATGTCTTAAAAATAATTTTGAATGTAGTGAGGTGCGGCACTACTATTTCATTGAACACAACTGTACATACACACCTGCACGACAACACGTGCACCAACCACCTCACAAACCTTTTGGCAATCGCACTATCCATCAGCAAAATCTTATCCGTTGCGTTGCACACTCCTTTAACAAAATAGCTGTCAGTTATTGTATACATATTAGTTTGTGGGTCAGCTCTCTAAAATATGCAGTTTTTATACCCGTACTCAAAAAAGAGTTAAGGGGTATATTAGATTTGTGGTAAAAGTGGATGTGTGTAACGCAGAGAAGGAAACGTTTCCGACCCCATAAAGTATATATATTCCTGATCAGCATCAATAGCCGAGTCGATATAGCCATGTCTGTCTATCCGTCTGTCCGTCTGTCTGTCTGTCTGTCTGTCTGTCTGTCCGTCTTGTTGAGCGCCTAGATCTCAGAGACTATAAGAGCTAGGGCAACCAAATTTGGTTTCCAGACTCATGTGATATCACACTGCTACAAGTGTATTTCAAAATTTCGCCCCGCCTCCTTCAGCCCCACAAAGGACGAAAATCTGTGGCAGGCACAATTTTAAAGATACGATAAAACTAAAAACTAAAACAGTATCGTAGAGAATGACCATATCTACCAGACTGCCGAATCTGAATCAGATCGGATCATAATTATAGCCAGAATGAAGAAATTAATTTTCAGTTGCTTCCCCTCCCCCTCCCGCCGAGACAACACAACTCATTTTCCTTCTCGCTCGCACACTCTGCCGCGTTCAGTGCGCGAGCAACCCCTAGCGGAGGAGATGTAGAATATGAATGGAACATGTACAATCTACATGTTAGATGTATAATACACATTTTTTATGTAGATGTAGATAGCATATGTAGCAAAAAAATGTAAAATGTAAATTTTTTTTTTTTTTCTAAAATTCTAAAAAATCATAAGCTCAAAAGTGTATGTATATACTGACTGAGTACGGGTATAAGTAGAGTCGTGTCCCCAGAAACGACTCACACGTTCCTTCTCGTTTAATATTAGATCCCTTCTGTAAGTCTTTTTAGTCCATTTTCTCATTATTTTTCTTTTCTAATTATAATTAAAGCTTATGAAAAGTTAAACGACAAGAAAGTGAGTGAGTCACTTCTTTGGCAGCGACTCTTCTTTTATACCCGTACTCACTCAGTATATAAATTTGTGACCTTATGATTAATGTAGAATTTTAAACGACGGACGGACGGACAGACATACATGGCTATATCGACTCGGCTATTGATGCTGATCAACAATATATATATATACTTTATTGGGTCAGCGTTACTTACACACATCCACTTTTATCACATATCTAATATACCCCGTAACTTTTTTTGAGTACGGGTATAAAAAAGTATATTCTGTGACTCTTATTCCGTTAAATACAGTTTGAAGCGGTGCTGGCACAACTGTCAAGATGGGGACAAAGCAACGAAACTGATTTGTAATTTTTGTTTTACCGAATCTTAGGTATGGGTATATAACCTAAGGATGTACTTGATCATGTTTTTTTGCATTAAATGTTGTTCACAGTTACTTTTATTCGTTATACCAAATCCGAGGTATGGATACTGGAGTGGGCTGAAAATCAAAAATTTCTGAATGTTCACCTGTTAAAGTTAACCCATTCCTAGCCATTGTACCCAAGCGAGTACAGAAAAACGGCTACTTTCAAATAGTCGTTACTTTAACTAGACAAATCATTTTGCAAAGTTCGTTTTGCGTTTTAATTATGTCTGGACGTTGATATGCAATGACTGCACCATCAAGTAGCCATGCGACACCAAGCCGAAGCCTGTTACGCGCGGAACCCAGGCAGAAACGCAGCCCCTCCTCCCGACCAACCGACCGAGGGGCGCTGCCGCATGACGCGCGACGCGTGTTACCGAACCGATCGCGAGCATGCAGGAAACACAGGTGTTAGACTAAAGTTGAAGGAAAATTAGAGCTAACCACAAGTCAAAGAGCTAAACATGCAAAGATAGCTAAGAAATTGTACTAATCACGGGAAAGGTATGTATTATATGGTAGAGGGAATTGAAGTCCGAGCATAGGACCCTAAATGGTTCGTGCAAGGAATAATTCGATCTACAAAGCGGAAGGAACAAAGGAATGAAGTTTCTAGTAGATCTAATAGGAATCGTAAAGTTTATGCGGCTCAACAAGTCAAGTGCTATCTACGTCACCCTTGATCGGGTTGTGCATAAAAATCAAACCAAGCATTTTTCTACGACTAACTAAGGTTGGAAGTTTTATTAAAAGCAATCTACGAGGGTAAGATGGCAGTCTCACACCTGCATCCCAGTTAAGGCCACGCAGAGCAAAAAGTTTTTTTGGACTGATTCTATACGGTCCTGGTGTATTTTGTACTGGGGGCACCATACACAAGAGCCGTAGATATAGAGAGTATTCGTTATATAGGGGTCGTCAAATTCCTTTGACCACCTCTTTATAAACCCAAGCACGCCCATGGCCTTATTTACCATGGTACAAATGTGTTCAGAAAACTTTAACTTTGGGTCTAGTTTAACACCAAGATCATCAACTGTCGTATTTGGGGAGCCAAATAAGAACATTCCAATTGAGTGCTAGATATAGACTGACCAGGAGTAACCAGGATCAGGATCCGGATGCAGCAAAGGTGGTGGAACTAGCAGTTCATCTTGGCGCTGTGGTTGTTGACAAGAATCTGGTTGTGGGGTTTCGGGCAAATATAAAAACTTTGCAGAACTGCCGTTGGAGGTATTTGTCGACTACTTTGGTTTCAGCTGATTAAAATGGCGCTTGACATAGCCATTTGTTGTGCGAATAATGTACACTTTTCTCCCCTCGAATAGTTACGAGTGAAGACCCTCTGGTTCGGAACGTACTTTGAGACTTGCTGCTTTGCCTCGACGGGTTTTTCGAAAAGTTGGCTTAAAACTGTGCGAACTGGACGACCGTGAATTAACTCAGCTGGAGTTTTTCCTTGTGTGTTGGGTGTGAACCTAAAGGAAGCGAGATACTTCGTTACTGCTGCTCGAACTGGAAGTCCATCTTGCAGATTCTTTTTGACAGAGAATTTGAACGATTGAACAAAGCGTTCTGCTAATCCATTGGTTGCTGGGTGAAACGGTGCTGTAGTTATGAGCTTGATGCCATGTAGCTTGCAAAAATCTTTGAAGGAGTCAGCCGTAAGCTGCGACCCGTTGTCACTGACCATGGTTTTGGGATTTCCTTCGATTGCGAAAATGGAGGATAATGCAGAGATCGTATTTGGAGTTGTTGTAGACGACATTTGAATAACGAATGGAAACTGTGAAAAGGCATTTACACAAATTAGCCTCATAGCATCAAATATGGGACCAGCGAAGTCAATATAGATTTGCTCGCAAGGTGTTGTTGCTGCAGGCCAACTATGGTACTCTTTTGGTGGTGCAGGGTTATTAAATTTGCAGATACTGCATGATTGAGCAAGGTTTTTGATGTCTTCGTCGATGTTAGAAGGCACAGAAATTGCTGGTTGATGGTTAGAGCAAACTTACGATTGAAGTAAGGCAATTCATTACCAGCTTCAAGTTTTTCTGGCCATCCTACAGATACATAGTGCATGACTTTCTTGAGAGATTTGTCGTTGTGCATGTGTTTGAGTATGGTTTCTGAATTAATCGGTGGTTTAAATTCCTCTATAGTGTGGCAAGCTTCCTCTTATTTGTCGAATTCTGGATCTGTACCCACTGGAAGTCGTGAAAGGGCCTCTGCATTGCCATGGGCAAATGTGGATCGATACTAAATACCGAAATTGTAGGCCATGAGTATGATAGCCCAGCGTTGTAGCCTGTTTGAAGTCATCAATGGTAGATGCTTGCCTGGGTTACAAGCGGCTTATGATCGGTAATTAGTGTGAACTTCCTTTCATAAAGATATTGGTGAAAATGTTTTACTCCGAATATTATGGACAGGCACTCTTTTTCGATTTGGCTGTACCTTACTTGATGCTTGTCAAGTGTTTTTGATGCAAAAACAATGGGTCTCTCTGTTCCATCGTTCTGAAGAAAGGACTACCCCAATACCAAATGAAGAGGCATCGGTTGCTAGTAAAAGAGGTAGACTTTCATCGAAGTGAGCTAGCTGCATCGCATTAATGATGTGAGACTTCAAAGATGTGAAGGCTTGCTGCTGTTGCGGATCAAAACGGTATTGAACGTTTTTTCTGCGAAGCTGGTTCAGAGGCAAAGCCAGCTGAGAGTAGTTTGGAATAAAGTTGCAATAGTAATTTACTTTACCAATAAAAGCTTCTAATTGTTGTAAGCTAGAAGGCATTTCAAGAGTTTTACAGCCTCTATACCAGAGTGGTCTGGAAGAATCCCCTTTTGGCTGATTCTGCGACCCAAATATTCAATTTGATCTTTGAAAAATAAGCATTTTTCCTTCTTGCATTTGATGCCGTTCTCCTGAAAAATGTTGAGAACTTGGTCGATGCGGTTCAGATGTTCTTAGCTTGTCTGAGCTGAGATGATGACGTCATCTAAATAGTTCCCACAACCTTCTATCCCTTTTAGAAGTTGCTCGAGGTATCTTTGGAAGATCGCAATTCCATTTGAAGACATGCATCCTTTACGTCTATTTTGCTGAATTGCTTACCGTGACGAATGATGTGAAAAAGAGCTTCTTTTGTAGGCAATGGATACTGCTCTATATCGATTTGTGCGTTGACTGCTTGCTTAAAATCACCACAATTCCGAATAGCTCCACCTGGCTTAGGTGCAATCACAATGGGGGATGCCAATTGCTGAACTTGATCGGCTTCCCAATTCCGGCCTGTGTTAATCTGTTTGCTTCGGCTCTAAATTGGTCCATTTGCGCGAACGAAATTTTACGGCTTTTATAAAACTTTTGTATTGCCGAAGATTTTAAAAATATAGTGGCTTTAAAATCTCGAACACTTCGTTATATTTATTAGAAATGTCACGTATTTTGTCACTGTTCGCCTCATAAATGTTTGCTACTTGCATATCGAACCCGAATGTAATAAATAAATCCATGTCGAAAAGATTCGTTGACGTTTGCATGTTTGCTACAATGACTACCACTTCTTTCTCTTACTGACCACACTTTGCCACAGTGTGCAGCTCCCCTAGAAATGGTATTGTTGTGTTTCCAAACGCATGTAAAACTCGGGAGCACTTGTGCAATTGCGGCTTATTTAACAACGAGTATGTATTCTTGTTGATCACGGAGGCTGTCGCTCCATTTGAAATGAAATCACTGTATTTCGAATTTCGAGATAAAATATTTTTTTTATTTAGTTCACTTTTTACTAGGCCCGTGACGCTGTGCACTGCTTCAATGGTGTCTTTTTCGTTTGCTTGTTTTTTTTTTTTCTTTTTGGCCTTGCCATTTACGTTTGTCTTGCTTTGACATACATACGACAGATATATGTCCCTTCTACCGCACTTGCGGCTCTCTCTTGCGTGAGAGACGCCACAACCCGAAAACGATTTTAGTTCATTTTTGCAGGCTTTGGCATCACTTTTTTTTATTGGTATAGGTGTGGATTGCGTTGACTGGAATTTGCTTCTCCATGTTGTCTTTGAGTGTCGCTACGGTTTTTGTGGTCGTCTCATACGTTTCTGCAACTATGAGGACATCTTCAAGAGTTGGTTGGGACTTTTGAAGAGCTGCTCCCGCGGGGTGCCGTGGCAACCACGCATTACACACGAATTGGCATTCACGAGCGATTCCGCGCAAGTCGGCTACCCACTCTCTATGTGTTTGTCCGTACTTCATCTCTCTCTTGTGGTTTGTAGCGAGCGGCCACAAAATTACGTTTTATTGTGAAATGCACTGTGAGCTTGTCTGTGAGCTCTTTGAGTAGTTGTTTAAATTATTACTCCCGAAGAGGTTTTTTAGTAGCTCGAATATATTTACACCACACAACGAAAGAAAACAGGCTTTTTGCTTTTGGTCTGCACTGACCGAATATGCGTTGAAGTGCTGCGATAATTGTTCCAAATATGACTCCCAATTCTGGTTGTCTTTGTCGAACTTGTGAAATGCAGGACACATAGCCAATTCACCCGCTTGGCTTGAATTGGTAGCACCAGATGTAGATTTTTCTAGAATTTCTTGCATCCACTTTCGTTGCTGTTCCAAAATGTCTTGTGTAAATTTCTGCTGTTGAGTGAGCAATGATGCGATCACGCTTTCATCTGTCGGCATCTTGACTATCAACGACTACGCGACACGACTTTACATAAAAATTGATTTTTTGTATGGCTAAATTTAATTTTTTTTTTGCCTCGTCGCCAATAATGTTGTAGTTGAGGAGCCAAATAAGAACATTCCAATTAAGTGCTTTATATAGACTGACCATTTATTATATAGAGTTGCCAGATTATAACAATATGAATAATGCGTTAGGTAATTTTAGGAATATCGTTACATAACATCAACCAAGGTAATTCTCTTAAGAGAACCACCGCTGAGGCTATGAGGAGTAGAGGTGGAGAAACATCGATGCATCGATATTTTTAAATTTTTTGGAAACATCGATGTTTTGTGGCGACTATCGATGTTTTTGCAAGGTAAGTAAAGTAAGGGAAGCGCAGAAGGTATGTGTAAAAATATATACATATATAAATTGAATTATTAACTGTATTTAGGGCCTTGTGGTGGGCGTCGGTGGATGTGTGGAAACATAGTGCGAGTCCGAAAGGTCTTTCAACATGGCTGGACAGATCATATCGGACCGTCGCACCAGACTTAAAGTTGATGTCGTAGCTAAACTCATGTATCAATAAGAACCAAACCTTTTTCTGTTAAACTTATAGAATAAGATTTGTATTTTGATCTCATTGAATTTGTTTTTTTTTTTTTAATGATGTGAGACTTCAAAGATGTGAAAGCTTGCTGCTGTTGCGGACCAAAACGGTATTGAACGTTTTTTCTGCGAAGCTGGTTCAGAGGCAAAGCCAGCTGAGAGTAGTTTGGAATAAAGTTGCAATATTAATTTACTTTACCAATAAAAGCTTCTAATTGTTGTAAGCTAGAAGGCATTTCAAGAGTTTTACAGCCTCTATACCAGAGTGGTCTGGAAGAATCCCCTTTTGGCTGATTCTGCGACCCAAATATTCAATTTGATCTTTGAAAAATAAGCATTTTTCCTTCTTGCATTTGATGCCGTTCTCCTGAAAAATGTTGAGAACTTGGTTGATGCGGTTCAGATGTTCTTAGCTTGTCTGAGCTGAGATGATGACGTCATCTAAATAGTTCCCACAACCTTCTATCCCTTTTAGAAGTTGCTCGAGGTAGACATTTGAAGACATGCATCCTTTACGTCTATTTTGCTGAATTGCTTACCGTGACAAATGATGTGAAAAAGAGCTTCTTTTGTAGGCAATGGATACTGCTCTATATCGATTTGTGCGTTGACTGCTTGCTTAAAATCACCACAATTCCGAATAGCTCCACCTGGCTTAGGTGCAATCACAATGGGGGATGCCAATTGCTGAACTTGATCGGCTTCCCAATTCCGGCCTGTGTTAATCTGTTTGCTTCGGCTCTAAATTGGTCCATTTGCGCGAACGAAATTTTACGGCTTTTATAAAACTTTTGTATTGCCGAAGATTTTAAAAATATAGTGGCTTTAAAATCTCGAACACTTCGTTATATTTATTAGAAATGTCACGTATTTTGCTACTTGCATATCGAACCCGAATGTAATAAATAAATCCATGTCGAAAAGATTCGTTGACGTTTGCATGTTTGCTACAATGATTACCACTTCTTTCTCTTTTTGACCACACTTTGCCACAGTGTGCAGCTCCCCTAGAAATGGTATTGTTGTGTGTCCAAACGCATGTAAAACTCGGGAGCACTTGTGCAATTGCGGCTTATTTAACAACGAGTATGTATTCTTGTTGATCACGGAGGCTGTCGCTCCATTTGAAATGAAATCACTGTATTTCGAATTTCGAGATAAAATATTTTTTTTATTTAGTTCACTTTTTACTAGGCCCGTGACGCTGTGCACTGCTTCAATGGTGTCTTTTTCGTTTGCTTGTTTTCTTTTTTTCTTTTTGGCCTTGCCATTTACGTTTGTCTTGCTTTGACATACATACGACAGATATATGTCCCTTCTACCGCACTTGCGGCTCTCTCTTGCGTGAGAGACGCCACAACCCGAAAACGATTTTAGTTCATTTTTGCAGGCTTTGGCATCACTTTTTTTATTGGTATAGGTGTGGATTGCGTTGACTGGAATTTGCTTCTCCATGTTGTCTTTGAGTGTCGCTACGGTTTTTGTGGTCGTCTCATACGTTTCTGCAACTATGAGGACATCTTCAAGAGTTGGTTGGGACTTTTGAAGAGCTGCTGCATTACACACGAATTGGCATTCACGAGCGATTCCGCGCAAGTCGGCTACCCACTCTCTATGTGTTTGTCCGTACTTCATCTCTCTCTTGTGGTTTGTAGCGAGTGGCCACAAAATTACGTTTTGTTGTGAGCTTGTCTGTGAGCTCTTTGAGTAGTTGTTTAAATTATTACTCCCGAAGAGGTTTTTTAGTAGCTCGAATATATTTACACCACACAACGAAAGAAAACAGGCTTTTTGCTTTTGGTCTGCACTGACCGAATATGCGTTGAAGTGCTGCGATAATTCTTCCAAATATGACTCCCAATTCTGGTTGTCTTTGTCGAACTTGTGAAATGCAGGACACATAGCCAATTCACCCGCTTGGCTTGAATTGGTAGCACCAGATGTAGATTGTTCTAGAATTTTTTGCATCCACTTTCGTTGCTGTTCCAAAATGTCTTGTGTAAGTTTCTGCTGTTGAGTGAGCAATGATGCGATCACGCTTTCATCTGTCGGCATCTTGACTATCAACGACTACGCGACACGACTTTACATAAAAATTGATTTTTTTTATGGCTAAATTTAATTATACCCGTACTCAAAAAAGAGTTAAGGGGTATATTAGATTTGTGGTAAAAGTGGATGTGTGCAACGCAGAGAAGGAAACGTTTCCGACCCCATAAAGTATATATATTCTTGATCAGCATCAATAGCCGAGTCGATATAGCCATGTCCGTCTGTCCGTCCGTCCGTCTGTCCGTCTCGATGAGCGCCTGGATCTTAGAGACTATAAGAGCCAGAGAAACCAAATTTGGTTTCCAGACTCATGTGATATCACACTGCTACAAGTGTATTTCAAAATTTCGCCCCGCCCCCTTCCGCCCACTCAAAGAACGAAAATCTGTGGCAGGCACAATTTTAAAGATACGATAAAACTAAAAACGCAGTATCGTAGAGAATGCCCATATCTACCAGATTGCCGAATCTGAACTAGATCGGGTCATAATTATAGCCAGAATGAAGAAATTTTCTGTTGGTTCCCTCTCCTTCTCCAGCGCTGCTGACGCTACTGATTCTCTTTCTCGCTCGCACACTCTGCCACGTTCAGTGCGCGAGCAACCCCTAGCGAAGATGATGTAGAATCTAAATGGTACATGTATAATCTACATGTTAGATGTAAAATATACATTGTAGATGTAGAGATAACAGATGTAGCAAAAAAATGTAATATGAAAAAT
Organism: Drosophila obscura; assembly: GCF_018151105.1. Taxonomy (NCBI): domain Eukaryota; kingdom Metazoa; phylum Arthropoda; class Insecta; order Diptera; family Drosophilidae; genus Drosophila; species Drosophila obscura. The sequence continues at coordinate 126,922 of NW_024542722.1, forward strand.
TTTTTTTTTTGTTCTCAAATTCTAAATAATCATAAGCTCAAAAATGTATATACTGACTGAGTACGGGTATAAGTAGAGTCGCGTCCCCAGAAGCGACTCACACGTTCCTTCTCGTTTTTTTTTTGTCTCGTCGCCAATAATGTTGAATTTGAGGAGCCAAAAAGGAACATTCCAATTAAGTGCTTGATATAGACCAGGGCTCGGTACAGTGAAGTGCGCTTGTGTGCGTAGCTAAACACGAAGTGCCTACGCCGAAACCGGTTTCCTTGCTTTACACTGCACGAATCTATTTGTGGTTGATGCTGCAATTATTTTCGTGTTGAAACTTTCAAGGAAAACAAAAGTTTAAAGCAAAATAATACAAAAAATTGAGTAAAAATTATAAAAAAAGAACGTGAATAAAAAATAATAATAAAATAATAACAAAACCATAACAAAATAATAATAAAATATTATTATAAAAATTAATACTCTTTTACCAACATGCAGCCATTGCAACTTCCTCCGAATCGAACGACGCGAGTGGAAACATGGGGAAATGTTTTCTTATAAAAACGTTTTTGTGATAATGTCCAAATCTATGCATCCATTGTATTCTTTGATGCGCAAAAGGTCGGCTAAATGCTGATCAGATGTAGAATTACGTAGCTTTGTTAATATTATGTTCATGCTTGAAAACGCCACTTCGCAATTATAAGTCGTTCCGAACATAGAATACAACTTGTACATTTCATCTTTCAGGTTTGGATATTTTCTGTCATCAATGCGCGCCCAAAACTTTTCTCCACTTTCTAAAGGAATTTCCAGATCATCCCGTAATATTATGAGCTCTTGGCGTATCGGAACATCCAGATCTTGCAATTCACAAATAAGTGGATAATCGTGTACCTCAACCATATTTCTAATCAATTTTAAATCCTCAAACCTTTTGCCCATGTTGTCATGCAGCGACTTTACAATAGCTGTGAATTGTTCTATTTTTTCAGAGCGATCAATTTCATATTCCGTAAATATAATGGATGTTTTTTCTAAATTAACGAATATTTTATTTTCTAATTGTCTGGTCAGAATGGAGAGTTTCCTGTCAAAATGATGAATTGATCTCATTAACTCAAAAATTTTTTTATTTTTTCCTTGTAGGCAGAGATTGAGATCATTTAAAATGGCAGTCATGTCACAAAGAAAAGCCAGGTCCGCTGAAAAATCGGGGTTTTCTAGAGCCAAAACAAGATCCTCTGTGTTTTTGTCCATACTTCTTAAGAAGATGAGAACCTCGTTCCGCAAATTAAATAAGCGCTCTAAACATTTGCCCCTACTAAGCCAACGCACTTCCGTGTACATTATCAAATCTCCATGCTCTGCATTTAGTTCTTTAACGAATTCTTTAAACTTTCGGTGCGTTAGAGCGTTGTGACCACCTCTTATTTTATTAATGATCTTAATAGATGTATTCATAACGGTAACCATCTTCAGCTCTTTTGCAAATAGTGCTTCCTGATGGATAACGCAGTGAAATGCCGGGCAACATATTAAGTTATTCGCAAAAACACCTACAAGGCCTTTGTGTTTCCCCGTCATTACCTTTGCTCCATCCGTGCATATTGAGCTCAGTTTATTTTTACCAACTACAGAAAAAACGTTTGACACTAGCGTTTCAAACAAAACCTGCCCCGTAACATGGTCGTGAAGAGATACCACATCAAAAACTTCTTCAAAACACTTCAAATTGCTGTCTACTGTTTTGATGCAATGATGCGATTACGCTGTCATCTATTGGTATCTTGACTATCAACGACTCGCGCACGACAGAAAAATTGATTTTTTTTATGGCTAAATTTAATTGTACCCGTAGCTCAAAAAAGATAGGGGTATCTTATATTTGTGCTAAACGTGTGATGGTTCGTGGAGATAAGGAAAGGTTCCCGAAAGTTTTAAAAGTGCATTGCTTTCAGTTCCAAAAGAGTCTTAGAACATCACACATATGGTTTTTAAAAACTATCCCATCGGTGAAGGGAGAAACCAAATTTGGTTTAAAGCTAGTGTGAATTGTAAAAGAGGCTTTTTTTAAAAGCTAGGCTGTCATTCCCTTCCGCCCACTCAAAGAATAGAAAATATTTGGCCGGCACAATTTAAGAAAACTTTTTGGACATGATCAATCCCCCTTATCTACAGTTCTAATCTAATATGGTTTATAATTGTAATGTCTCAAGACATAAGAAATTTACTGTTGGTACCCTCTAATCTCAAGCGCTGCTGATTGCTATTCGCCATCCACATTTTGGCCAACGATTTGTTTTGCCCAATTCCCATGCGAAGATGTTTTTGTCTAAGTGGTACATTTATAATAGTTGCGTTAGGTGTAATATACATTGGATGACGGATGTAGCAAAAAAATGCAACTGATTTTTTTTTTGTTCTAAATCTGGTAATCATAAGCTCAAAAATGAATGCTGACAGTCGCATTGCCGAAGCCATACGAAGCGCACGCTCCTTTTTTTTTTGTCGGTGTACCGGCAGCCAATAATGTTGAATTTGAGGAGCCAAAAAGGGACGTGCCGAGCCCTGATATAGACTGACCATTTATTATATAGAGTTGCCAGATTATAACAATATGAATAATGCGTTAGGTAATTTTAGGAATATCGTTACATAACATCAACCAAGGTAATTCTCTTAAGAGAACCACCGCTGAGGCTATGAGGAGTAGAGGTGGAGAAACATCGATGCATCGATATTTTTAAATTTTTTGGAAACATCGATGTTTTGTGGCGACTATCGATGTTTTTGCAAGGTAAGTAAAGTAAGGGAAGCGCAGAAGGTATGTGTAAAAATATATACATATATAAATTGAATTATTAACTGTATTTAGATGTTTTCAGGTATTCAACTTGTGGTGTAGGCAACGTCGGTGGATGTGTGGAAACATCGTGCGAGTCCGAAAGGTCTTTCAACATGGCTGGACAGATCATATCGGACCGTCGCACCAGACTTAAAGTTGATGTCGTAGCTAAACTCATGTATCAATAAGAACCAAACCTTTTTCTGTTAAACTTATAGAATAAGATTTGTATTTTGATCTCATTGAATTTGTTTTTTTTTCTTGCTTTTACGAATAAAGCATTTTATTTTGTTATAAAATTAACCAAATCTTTTCAATTAAAATAATTTAATTTACAGAAAAAAAATTTTGATTCTATTTTTTAAAACATCGATGTTTATTTTGAAAACATCGAAAAAATATTGATGTCCACGAACATCGATGTTTCTCCACCTCTAATGAGGAGGCAAAAAAGGGCTGGAGCGATAAAATGTCATTAATTTGCATTTCGAGGAATTTAGGTGTAACATATTTGCACAACACCATGACTAAAAGATCGGACTACAAGCGAAAATGAAATGAAATGTCCTTATACTGGACACAGAGTTTAACATCATCCGCATACATGAGTACTCGAAAGTTTGTTAATACTGAAGGCAGATCATTAATAAAGAGTGTAAATAGTAGGGGGCCTAGATGGCTGCCCTGTGGTACTCCAGAAGTAACCTTAACAGGTGAAGAGAAGGAGTTTTTGAAGAAGACTCTTTGAGACCCAGAACGAAGATAGCTAGAAATCCATCTCAAAAGATTAGGCGGAAACCCTAAAAGGTCAAGTTATTGTGCCAGAAGGGAATGGTTTACATAATCACATACACTATGCTTAACATCTGGGTATATGTAAATAAAAAAGCGACACCGAACTACGGTTATTATTCAGTTGTTTTTTTTACACGTCTTCGGAAATTTTGCCCATTTTGAGTAGTTCAGTGAATGTTTGGCTCTGTAAAAAATGAAATTTGGAAAGAGAAATGTCTGTTTATTCATATATGCACAGCCTAAAGCTTAAACGACGTCTAATTAATGTACCTATACACAAAAAAATAGAAAACACACAAGATAATTTTTTTCGACTTTTCCTGAGTTTTTAAAGTCAAAATTTCGTAAAAAATACCACACAAAAATCATAATTTTTGCATTTTTATGCTTTATATTTCCCAGACGGTAAGCTGAAATCACAAAGCGTTTAGGCTTCTGGATGCTTTAATTATCTTTGCAAAATAGCAAAGTTCTTTACAACCAGACGTAATATACTAGAGTTATGTGAAAGAGAAGCGCTACCTCTGAAAAAAGCTTAAAAAATACCAGAATTCAAAAATTCTTGAAAAATTCTCTTCTGCCATAGAAAAAAAAAATTATCATTAAACCATTTCTAAGCCTTAAGTCTTTAAGAAAAAGTTGGTTTTGTTCCTTGAGGAAAACTCGTGTCGAGTAGTGTAACTTTTTCTTAACAAGTACAATTGCAGATGTATATGGGGAATCACTCGGTCTAATATGGCCTTCAGATAGCAATTCTTCAATAAATTTGTCCACTAATCTTTTGTCGTGATATGACACCTTCCTTGGGGTTGAATATATTGGGGCTTGCGACATTATTTTTATCTTCATTTCATACATATGTTCAATGACTGCTATGTGGGCAAATCTAAGTAATATAATTCAATTAATGTTCGGATTTCACTACGTATGTTTTCACTAAGTGTTTAATCAATAGTATAATCTTCAATATCAATTTTATTTATATTGTAAGTGTTCTGAATATCGTAGGTTTGCTCAACTATATCGTATACCGAATCATTTATAGGAAGTTCACTGCTAGTCGGAAGATTTTGTTCAATGCTATCTGAATTTGTTTCATCATTCTCATTTTTGTCCAATCTATGGTCTAATATTTCTGAAATGTCAATTGATGTCTTAAGTTCCTTAGAGGTTCATCACTGTTAGCGGTATTAGCAGAATCGGTAGGCCAATGTATGTAGATCTAAATCTATGTCGGCTGCAACATTCACATTAGGCACACTGATTTTCCGATCACTAAATTTGAAAATCAAATTTTCAATTTTATTATCTTCATGTTTGTAATGTTTATAAAATGACAATTTTAACATATATTTCTTCAAGAAAGGTCGACCCAACAGCAAGTCTTCTGACATGTATTCTTCTGGCATAATATAAAACAAAATCATAATCTCAATGTCATGATAGGTTATGTGTAAGTAAATTTTCCCGTAAGTAAAAAGAAGAGAACCGATGACACTACGCAGCTTCGATGGTAAAAAGAGAATTTTTTTTAATGTTTTTGAACGGTAATGTTGAAGCTTTCAAAATATTAACGGCGCTGCCCGTGTCGAACATAGCGGAAAGAATATTTTTATAAGTTTTGCGTATTGGATCAGTGTAAAAATATACTCCTACCTGGTCAAATATCGGAACAAATGGGTATTCGTCGCTGTCCTCATCCCCTCGGAGAGTTTTTGGTTCCATTGCTGATTTGGTGTACATTTGTGGTTTCTCCAGACACGTCTTTATAGTGTATCCAAGAGAGCCGCAACGGAAGCAGGACCCCTTCTCACGTTTGGGAGCCTTACAGTCTGAAGCGTAGTGTCCAAACAACTAACACTTTTAGCATCGCATCTCACCATGGGAGGTTATTGAAGATTTTGTTGAAGTTGAAGCTGAAGAGACAGTCGATGAGTTCCATTTTGGTTTGTTTTTTGCTCGTAAGGCAGCATAACGGTGAGACAATTCCTTAAGTTCGTTAAAAGTTTTCGCTCCGTACAACATGGCAATGGCTGGCGAAGAGTCACGGAAACCATCGATGATGAAGTGGACTGCTTCAATCTCACCTACTCTTGCACGCAACGCCAACTCTTGCATTTGCAGAATGTATCCCATAAAGGAAGTTTTTGCCGGAATATATAATGTTTTCTGAAGTTGGATCACTAATTCGGTTGGCGAACATGCCTTATCAATATTTTCAAAAACAATTTTTTAAATTGGTCGTAATTTTCTGAAATGTCGAGCCGCATGAAAGTATCTTCCTCTGAATTTGGTGCCATTAATAAGCGTGCACATCGTAGCTTTTAGGCGTCTCCATCATCAACAGTGGAACAAGCACGCTCTAATTTGTTGATGCACAATCTAGCATCTTGGTCTCTCGGGTTCGAGAACGGAGAAATTGTGAGCAAAGACTTTTTTTATAAAACTAATGGCGGCGTCGATCATCTCCTCTTCTTCACGCGTGTTTTGGTATGCGTCGTTTTGTGTGCGCGCCTCGTCAATTGTTCGCGCCAGCGTGTCGGAGCCGCTTTTCAAGTTGAGGTTAAGGTCGACCGGAATGTCGGAGTCGCCATAAGCGTCAGATTTGGTCGGAACAACAGGGCTGGTTGGATGAACAGGAACATAGCCATTCTCGTAAACGAGTTTCTGCAGCTGCCGCAAAGTTGCATTGCTCGAGTGCGCAATATTCTGCATGTCCAGCCAGTCTGCCAGCTGCTACTTCTTCATGGCAACGTGATAAATTATGGTTTTACTTAAAAGATGAATAAACGTAGGCGTTTTTAAGTGGCTTTGGATTGCGTATCCCACTTCTGAAGTTGTGACACAAGTTTTTGTTCTTTTAATATCTATCTTTTCTTTATTGTTATTTGCACGTCCTCTTGAATTCGTGAATTCCATCGTCTCGCTGTTATCGCCTCCTCCTATTGATCATATCCATAAGACTTATCGCATAAGACTATCACATAAGACCTGTCGCATAAGACTATCGCAAAAAAGTCATATCGGGGTATTGGGGTATCAATAAGGGTTCTATGGGATGGATAATGGTACTCATGCTACAGGTGTTGCCTTACAAGTCATAGATCGATTTTTCGACCACTGGGTGGAAGTGGGTTAATTTCTTGGATTTCAACGTAGTTTGGCGAAGTATGCCAGCGAGAAATTTTAGCTGACGCCTCCATGCTAAGGAAAAGGCCGAGCGCTGGCAATCGTATCCCAACATACTGGTGGACTGCAAATATAGCCAGTGCCAGGCGGGAGTGCCAACGAACCATCAGCCCAGATGGTGATGGAAGGAATTCCTCCACTTGAAATAGAACCCACTACAGAAGCAGAAATCCTCGAAGCTCTAACTCGGACCCAGGACGACAAAGCACCAGTACTGGTGGGCCCCAAATTCCGTACTCCGCACTGCGATGGAGACAAATCCACAAATATATGTGGGACTCTCCAACGCGTGCATGTCCGAAGGAATATTCCCCAGACCATGGAAGCGACAACGGCTTGTCCTTATACCCAAAGGAAACAAGCCAACCGACGAGCCATCATCCTACAGACCACCCTGCATGCTAGACACAGTGAGTAAGATTCTCGAGCGCATAATCCATAATCCATTCCCCAAGGATCGGTACTCGGACCGCTGCAGTGGAACATCATTTATGATGGAATCCTAAAGATGAATATGCCAATGGGTGCCACGATGATAGGTTTTGCCGACGACGTAGCAATAGTCGCAGTGGCAAAATATAAAGAAGAGGCAGAAAGAATGTGCAATGACGCCGTAGAGCGAGCCTAGCATTATCCACCATTAGACAGCAACGTTAGAAAGAGGCGGTGGTCACTATTAGCTCCAGTCCAAGCCTGAAGTACCTGGGTGTCATGATTGAGCATAGGCTCAGTTTTAAGCACCACATGGAGTATGCAGCAAAGCTGGCAAGACGGCAGTTGCCCTATCTCGCAGTGGCAAACACGCGAGGGCCGAAACAGCCGAGGCTGAAGCTCCTAGCGAGCGTGGTCAGTTCGACGCTAATTTATGCGGCCCCAGTATGGGCCGATGCATTAAAACAGAAAACGTATGCCCGAGAATGCAGCGCAGTCCAGAGAGTGTACGCCTTGAGAGTATGGTGTGCATTCAGAACGGTATCGCAAGACGCCGCACTAGTGGTAGCAGGAATGATCCCTATTCACCTGTTGGCAACAGAAGCCGCAGGAATAAGGAAAGAACGTGACCTACGGACTAGTGACCAGGATACCAGAGGTGACGCAAGGCAGCGCACAAGACGGCAATGGCAAAGCGCCTGGGACTCCAGCAGCAAAGGGCGTTGGACACATAGGCTAATACCGGACCTACAGAGTTGTCTGAGCCGTAGCCATGGACAAGTGGAGTATCACCTCACCCAATTGGTGACAGAACATGGATGCTTTAAATCCTACCTGCATAGATTTAAGCACGAGGATGACCCCTTCTGTGTGCTCTGCACAGGGGTAACCGAAGACGCGGAACATTATTTCATCGAATGTCCAAAATTTCAGGAAGATCGGGAACTCCTCAGCAACAAGCTTGGAAGGACCAGCGACGGCACCCTTTTGGTGAAAACTAAAACTAATCTACAAGCTACGAAATTACTAAAACTAACCCGAATTGCAGAAATGGAAGTAACATCAACCGAACATAGAACACTTAACTTCTCAAAAGGACTAATTTATTCCAACGATTTGCGATATATTGGAGAAGAAATAATCCTTAATGAACTAAAAACACAAAATGTAACTGAAGTTAACAAAATAATGAAAAAACAAGCAACCAACACCGAAGATAACCACACCACACTGATCGAAACTGGACTTATTACAATAACTTTTGCAACTCAAAAATTACCCGAAAAATTCAAAAATTGGCTACGAATCGGTACGCGTGCGCCCATACATTCCTCTGCCACTTCGGTGTAGAAAATGCTTCCACTTTGGACACCCAGCTCCTGTCTGCGAGAGTACAGAAATATGTTCTATATTTCTCTGAAGTTAAACACACTAATGAAGAAGAATCATGCAAAAACGACAAAAACTGCCTAAACTGCAAAAACAACCCAGAAGCTGACTCAAAACACAGCCCTCTTGACCGAAAATGTCTCACATTTCTCAAGCAACAAGAACTGATAGCCATAAAAACAACAGAAAAAGTTGACCATAAAACTTCTATGGGAATTTATTTCAATCGCCACGGTTACCAAAAAAAAATGTCCTACTCTAAAACACTTACAAACGCCACACCTCAGAACACAATTACAACCCTTCAAACACCAAACACACAAAAACCAACAAACACAAGACCCATCCCTCAACAACAACATTCTGCATCAAAAGACCGAAAGACAGGTAGGTGACAGGCGGAGCGTTGTGTTGCTGACAAAAATACTTCAAGAAAATCGTGGTTTGTGGTTTTGCTGGTGTTTATTATTTTTATGACTTAATTCTTTGTGGGTTTGGCCAAGTAACAAGATCCGCGAGTAATCCATCGACTCGCGGATCTTGTTACTTGGCCTGTGAGCCGGTGGACTGCTTAGTCAGTGTCTCGTGTTCGGGCTGATGGACTGCCTAGTGCAGTGTCTTGGGTGTGTGACTGAGGGACTGCCTTGTGCAGTGTCTTGTGTTTGGGCTGATGGACTGCCTGTGTCTTGTATTCGGGCTGATGGACTGCCTGCCTCTTTCGGCCGATCTTGGCCCTTTTATGCAGCTGGCGATCGCACCTGAGACCCGGAAATAATTAATTCTGGCTGACTTAAGGTTATTGGATAATAATAATTGTAGGGTGTGGTAACTAGGTCGAAGCTTGGTGCTTCGTTGACAATTTTTAGTGGGTCAGGGTGGTTTTGCTGATGCTGCATCCCGGAAGGTGCAGTTGGGAATTGGGGTATTTGGTTTAAAAAAAATGAGTTTTTGCTAACTCTGCATTGCGGAAGTTGAGTGGTAAGTCGATTGCGCAATGTCCCAAGAGGTGGGGTGTTGTTGATCGAGAGTTCTTAATTAATTGTGTGCTTAAGACGATTTTATTTCCGGGGTGCTGACGCACCGCTATTTGTGAGGAGAGACGTGGCCAGAGCCAGGGTTCGGTGTCTCTGCGGCTATCAGTTTGACTGTTGTTCCCGAGCTGTTTGTAACGAGATATGGCTAGAGCCATGGTTCGTTACAAACATATGGATCGCAACGCACTGAAGACCTAAAAATAAGCCAAGCCCTCAAACAAAAACAAACGCACTAGCAATAGCGACAGAGAATCCTTTTAATCCGAATTTTAATTTAAGTATCTCTTACAATACTACAATGGAATGTCAAAGGTATATAACTATAACCAACTTCTTTCACTCCAAGAAACACATATACAATACACCAACAACATACCAGTCCCAATCAGCTACATATTGCCACCAACAGATTTGGCGGCGCTGCACTTTTAGTACATAAGTCAATACAGTACACTAACATCAGCCTCCCAAAGGATCTACAAGCTCTAGCAATTAATATTCAATCTAAACAAAATTTAAACATATTTACCAATTCGGCTTTAAAAAAGGCAAATCGACTTCGGACAGTCTACTATACGTAGACTATCTTACAGCGAAATCTCACCGACACACTTCACTCATCACTCTTAACTTTTCGAGAGCTTTTGATCGACTTGACGTGCATACCATAATCGACCAGCTCCAGCAATGGAAAACAGGTCCTAAAATAATAGATTACGCTAAGAAATTTATGCTCAATTGGAAAATATTCGTCCGCGTCGGTCCGCACACATCAAATTCTCTTCCTTTACCCAACGGAATCCCCCAGGGGTCACCTATATCTGTCATTCTATTCCTCATTTCTTACAATAAGCTATCAGACATAATAACTTTACATAAAGAAATCAAGTTTAACGCTTATGCCGACGACTTCTTCCTGAAAATTAGCTTCAACAGAAATAAAAACAAAAATAACAATCTAGAAAACCTACTAAACAACATAGACATAGACAACAGGGGCCTCCTCCGTATCACTACCAAAATACCATCTTCATATCTGCAACAAGCACAATTGCTCTTGCACCATAAGCTGCAATAACATCGAAATTCCTACTGTTACCACATAGAAAATTTTAGGAGTAACCATAAACAACAAATACAAATCGAATACACACATAAACACACTTATACCATCACTTCACCAAAAACTAAACATAATAAAATGTTTAGCCTGAAATTCAATTGCGACACAAACACATTACTCAACGTTGAGAAAGCAACCGTCATAACCAAAATAGAATACGGTTTATTCCTTTAAGCCTAGTACTCAGATCGAAAAAAACACCTCGCGAACAGAATCAGGGTTGATATTCGTATGAAACCGATAAGAAATGTTTTACGGCTAAAACTGTTTTCTAGGCTCTGTACGGAAGGCTGTACTCAGATCAAAAAACAAAAAGGTCGGTATATACTGGAAAAGTATCCGAAACTTGTTTTTTTTTTGTTTCGACCCACCTCGAAAAATATATCAATTTGATATAATTTGCCAGCAAACACGAAGCAAACATTGCAATAAGAGAACAAAAAAAACCAAATGAAATATTTTAATAATGAAGAAAAATAGAATCTAGCTAATGCAGTATTATATGAATGACAATTATATGGATATTAAAATTTATTATTTTTATTAATTTTCATAAATATAAAACATACATTGTTTTCAAAACATTTATTTTTATCGGTGTCCGACACGGGATGCGTCGCCATTTGCTGCTGCTGATAGTCAGACACATTACCTTGCCAATAAAATATTGGGGAGCCCAGGATATGGCTGGGGATTAGCGGCCCTAGCCGAAGAAGTGAATTTTATTAACTTTAAACAAAACCAAGCAGCTGTCTGAGCAGAGTAACCGTTCAGAATGCAGTGCACACCTCTGGTCACACACTGGCTGCTCGAAGAATATATGACATTCGTTTGCTGGCAAACAGTTTTTCGATCTGAGTACTAGGCTTTACGGATACTCACCCAAAAGCATACTAAACAAATTAAAAACTCCATTTAACACTGCAATACGTCTAGCTCTTGGAGCCTACCGCTTCACCCCCAATAGTAACTTGCTTTACGAGGCTAACATTACCCCCTTTGAACTAAAACGAGATTTACAAACAGCAAAACTCTGAAAACACCTTATTAATTAAAAAAACACACCATTACACAAATTTATTAAACAATGCAAACTGGAAAAGAAAACTCCACCCATCATAGATCGCACAATAGCAATATGCAAGGGGCTTAATTTGCCCTACAAACCACAAAAGCTAATTAAATACAAAACTCCCTGGGACCTCCCCAAACTTGTCGACAAAACGCTACGTACTCATAAGAAACAAATCACACTTCCAAAAACATATCGAAAACTGTACAAAGGCAAAAAAGACAAATTAAAAACATACACAGACGGGTCAAAAACAAAATACACTATATCATACGCCATCACAACAGAAACGCACATAATAAAATATGGCATTCTGCCCCCCCTACTCATCAGTACTTTCTGCCGAAACTATAGCAATCCTAGAAGCGATCGAACACTTAAAAAACAAACGAGCCAAATTTGTCATTTGTTCTGACTCCTAGCAGCAAAAGATTCCATAAAAAACACAATCACTAATAACCCACTTAGCTCCTAAAATAAAAATAATGTGGATTCCTGGCCATGCAGGAAAAACAGGAAATGAGTAAGCCGATGAAACAGCAAAATCAACAAAAAAAAATGCTCTTATTTTTACACCAAACATATGTTCGACAGACATAAATAAATACCTAAAAGCAGAGTTCACGACAAGACAGAAACAGAAGCTTATACTCTGTAGTCAATGATACCAAAATATAAATTCGAATCAGTCACACATTGGCGATTATTTAGGTTCCTGCCAACAAATGCTTAGCAGGCTCGACCAAACAAAATTAATTAGGCTTCGGTTAGGCCACACAAATATATCTCAGAGTGTGATATCACATGAGTATGTTAACAAAATTTGGTTGCTTTAGCTGTTATAGTCTCTGAGATCTAGGCGGACGGACAGACAGATATGGCTATATCGACTCGGCTATTGATGCTGATCAAGAATATATATACTTTATGGGGTCGGAGAACGTTTCCTTCTTTGCGATGCACACATCTACTTTTACCACAAATCTGATATACCGGTAATGGGCCCATTAACTCTTCGAGTACGGTTATATAAAAAAAATATCAGCAATATTTCATATTTTTGCTTTAAAAATGCATTATGTGGCTTATATATAAAAAATCCATTCGTTCTTTGGTAAAAATTTTGAATGTCGGCATGCTTTGCATCTAAAGCCTTGCGTTTCTCACTTTTACCAGTATCGAACTATCGGAAACAAAAACCTCGATAGGCGAATCAGTGATTTTGCCATCGATACTATCGATAGTCTCTCGATGTTTTTGCAGGTCTACTGTGGATAGAAGAAGCACTAACCATACTGTATACAGATGTGCCAGTTCATACAACGAAAGTGGCGCAGCTGGGGTTTCAGCTTAAGGTCCCATTTTTGTAAATTTACAAGGGCAGCAAGTGTTGAATGGAAGGTGCTATAATGCCACCAAAAAAGAATAAAGACGCGGAAGCCCCGCATCTTGTGCTGTGTTAGTGAATTTCTTTAGCCGAAATAAAAGTTATGTCGAGGAAAATAGAGACTGCATGGCAGCTGGGCAGCTAGAAGCCAGGTTAAGTCTAATTGGGACAAACTTTAATCAGTTCTTTAATATTCAAGATAAAATTAAGCACGACAGCGAGGACGAATGGACTAGCTGGTACAATGCTTTAATTACGCTAATAGACTCCGATTCGGAACTGGATGATTTGTCAATATTGATTAATTTGATATCATCGTTGGGAGCTGCGCCTTTGAGTACGATTGAGTGTTTGGAATTATCAGGTCCCAACTATCGCAAGGCAATATGATTATTGAAAGATCGTTATGAAAATAAGTCAATTATTGTGCAATCATATATAAACGAGCTAATTAATGTGAAGCGTCTGAAGCATCCAGATTCAGAAGGGTTGACAATGGTAGACAATGTGAACTCCCAATAGCGCTCAAGTCGTTAAGCGAAGACAAGGAGATTCTGGGTGCAATAATTTTTAATTTAATTCGTACAAAGCTTGATGAAGTGACGATGGACCGTCATGGTCATTGTTATCGCAGTTTTTGATAAACAGAGAAACCAATTTAGCAAATAAGGAGATTCGACGAGTCAATGTAGCCAGACCCAGTGGTAGAAGTAAGGTTAAGAAGGCAAGTTTAGCTGCATCAATGGACAGCAGCAATGGCAACGTTTGTCGTGGGACTCATGGATTAAAAGGGTGTCCAAAGTAGAAAGAATTATCACTGGTACAAGGGTACCAGAAAGTAAAAAAGCACTCTCTGTGCCTGATTTGCTTTAGTAAGAGCCTTTTCACACTGGCGACCATCCACCATCCATTTCGGGGATGGTCCGTAAGGTTTTGCCGTTTCGAAAATTTCACAGTTATTCCACCATCCATCTGGGATGTTCCTTATTCGCACGGAATTGTTTCTATCATTTTCAAATGCAACCTTAAATATTTCAAATTAACAACAAAAAAGTGCAAGTCACTACGAAAATGTAAACAATGACAGACATGAAAATGGTAAAAACAAGAACAGAAAATCTGATATGTCAGAATTGTCTCAGGCACAAAAACTCGGTTTGTGGACTCTGGGAATTCTTTTATGAATGCTCTGCAAAACTCATGCAGGATATTGCACTCGCTTTTGGCTGACAGCCTTCCGACTATTCTGTACTGAGAAAAAGAGCCCAAAGTATACAATGCTATGGCTATAGAAAAAATTCCTTAAAAAACGCCTCGTTGTTTTCGGGTACATCTTTCTCCCAAAATGTCCCAAACCGCTTCTCAGAAAACATAGAGAATAGAGAACTACCATCTTGCCGCGATTAGGGGCCTAGTAAGCGTAAGGAACCCTATACCGGCGGTAGCGTATGCTGCCAGAAGGGCCACCCAAGCCGGGCAGGTCATGGGGGAGCGCCGAAGACAAAAGTAGTTCACTGTGGCGGTAGGGATAAGACGCATCCGTTATGGGGGAAATGTCAGTTAACGATTTAACAGTTAAGGTGCAGGGAGTCGGAGACCCATTACCGGCGTTGATTGGGGGTGCGAGCGCAGGTCCCCCGGCGTCGATATCCTGTAACTGCAGGAAACCCGATATGGCAGTGGAGTGCTTGGCTACCAAATCGTTTAATGCCACAAGCAACAGAAAGATCCACAGACAGAAAGGGACGATAGGAGATCTGGAACCGGGAACCACAGATGGAAGCTTCGTCTTTACTTGTCCCTCAGTGTCGGAGGCAGAGTTGGCTACGGCTTTCTCTCGACTCGGATATAACGAGGAACCGCAGGAGGCGGAGCCACAATTCACGGCTCCCAACATCCAGGTCGACTCGGGTCCACTACCCGTGACGGACGAGAAGACGCAGGCTGAGACCCTACGCAAGCGGCTGTCGTTATAAAGGGCATCGGCAAAATACCTTCGTGGTATTAGCCAACGACCCACCGATATGCTGACCGCGAGGGAAAGGAGCCTCAAAAAGAAGCACGAGCAAAAGGAGCGAAGGTACGAGCGGTTTAGCGGAGTCGCTCCTACCAGCAGAGACCAAGCCCTCTCAAGGGCAGACGCGGCGACTGGGGACCCCAAACCATCGACTTCAGCGTCAGCATCAGCTGGCACGAAGGCGAAGGTGGACCAACCCTCAACGGCATCGTCTGCGAACACGCGAGGGAGAAAGGGGAAAAAGGTGTCCGGGAAGCAGAGGGGGAGGACCACACCTCCGATGAAGAGGGCACCGGTGGAACCGACTGGTCGAGAGCCAAGGTTCCAGCGGCAGGGGACGGACGACTCCACAAAAGCTTCCAAGCCGAAGAAGGCGAAAGCAGAAGACATTGTGGCAAGCCTTGGATCGCCGGCCGAGCTGCAGGTAGCCATCATCGACAGAAGTCACCCAGAGGCGAAGATATCGGACGCCAGTTGGCTGAAGGAAGAATCGGAGATCTTGACCGCCATGAAGGATGCCATTGTGCGCGCAGATAAACCGTTTGTTTGCGAGTTCAAGGATATCAAGTGTCATAATGGAGCCAAAGGCAGTGGCCTGTTGCAATGCAGAAACTGTTGAGTTTCTCAAAGCCCCAGTCCAAGGTTTTGGTGAACTTTGGCCAGGAGCGGCACTCTGCGTGGTCCCCACGGATCAGATTCCCGGGAGAACGATCATGAAGGTGTTACTCCCCAGATCAAGGCGGATGAGGACAAATTCGTTCTGATCAAGGCACAGACTGGAGACTGGAGACTGGAGACCCACCCTCGGAGGATGTCAGGGCCCTGATATACCAAGCGCGGAGTGAGGGCCTCGACATTGTCTTAGGCTGAGACGCGAATACCCATCACTCCCTCTGGGGAAGTACGGGAACAAATTCTAAAAGAGAGTCGCTGTTCGAGTACATTCTGTCCACAAATCTGCTGCCCGACCCACCGGAAGGGGACATACTTCAAACGGGAGCACTAGAGGAAGCTACGCAGAACGTTACTAATGCTCTACAGATGGCGTTTCTCAAATCCTGCCCGACGAGATTATCTGGGCCATTAAATCATTCAGTCCCTAGAAGTCACCGGGACCGATTGATATCCGACCAGCCATGCTACAAGTAGCATGCCGGCAGCTACTACCATGGCTGAAGAAAATTTTCGAAGGATGCCTCCTCACTGGGTACGTCCCCCATGGGTGGAGGGAGGTGAGAGTGGTCTTCTTCATATGTAGATTCTACATGTCCTCCGGTTGGGGGCGCACGCACATTGAACGAAGTAGAGTGTTCGAGCGAGAAAAAGCATAAGTAGCGGCGGCAGCACTGGAAGGGGTTTGGTTAGACACTGAACATCTTCTTCATTCTGGCTATAATAATAATACGATCCGATACAAATTTGGCAATCAGGTAGATCTATTTATGATCCGATCAAGAATATATGTACTTTATGGGTTAGGAAACGTTTCCTTCTCTGCGTTGCACACATCCACTTTTACCACAAATACAATATACCCCTTAAAGGCCTGTCTCCAGCACCACGGAAAATTCCTGCCATGAATTTGCTTGTTATTCCGTGAGGGTGTGGAACATAGCTTAAACAGGGTTGATGAATCAGCTGTGTTTTGTAAACAGTGCCAACTGTTAAGTTCTGCTAAAATTAAAAAAGGAAAAAAATGCACTCTGATGATGAAGTGATTGTGTTGGTGTATTGTTGCAAAACAAAAAAGAATAATTTGCATCTCTCTTTTTCGTTTTGCGGACAGTTTTTGCCTACATCTTGCACCATTCACTTCAGGAATAATTGTTGAACATGTATTCCTGAGCTGGGTGTCAGCTGCTTCTCTCAGTCCACGAGGACTGATCCCGATAGGCAACTATCGATATAAATCTGTGGATTCCGCTCGTGTTGCTGGATACACACTCCAGGAAAACGAAAAAGAAAAAATCCTGGCAGTTTTTTTATATGAAGTTTTACGGGGCATTTCCGCGGTGCGGTACTATGCTTAACTCTTTTTTAATATGGGTATAAAAACTGCCCATTTACATTATGATTTTGCCACAAATTTCGTGATACTTATTTATACATTTAGTATACCCGAAAAGTAATATATATGCATGTATGCATTACTATAAAAATGTCTTCTTTTTGTACATTATGAATACATTTATCTTAAAACCATAGTAAATGTATATCAAATAAATGCGCATACTTACTTTTAATGTATTTATATGCATGTAGATCGTATGCGTACATATGTGTACATATGCAACCAAGTTGAAGTATTCTAGGTGATATTCGCGTTAAACACTGCACAAACACCATTGACCAAACAGAGGAGTACGCAATTGTAAAGTGTACATATGCATGTACATTTATTTTAGGAAGACGAAAATCACTTCTTAATCCGAAAATTTAATTAAATATGTGTTCTTTAACAAGTTATACAAATAAATCGTACTCTTACATATATCTGAAAATATGTACATACATATGTTCATATATTATTAATTTTTTAGTTGAATTTACTTTATTTCCTTTTTCACATTTTTTGGTTTTCCAAAATATTTTATCATCACATTAACTTTATACATATATACATAAATACGGGTAAATTTTTTAGTAAGATACATATGTACATATGATTAATACCTCAGGCTCTCATTTTTTATTTATGTCTTTTTGATAAGTGGTCTAAATAACAGTATATTAATTGTTGGAAAAAAATAAAAATAGTTGACCAGTGATTGCGTGGACTTTTAAGCAGCAGTAATTTATTTTCACACACATTAACATACATATGTATGTAAATTGGTATTAACATGGAAATAGGGGTGCCAAATTACAATTTTTTTCCCGTGTTTTTAATTTGTTTTTGTACGGATTCAGTTATAATTAAACTTTTAAAATGCACATGTGATATTTTTGTGCTTTATTTTATTTCATACTAAAATAAAAAACTATACAACTGTCAACTTATTCTGTGACACATTCTGATTTTCTCGTCTACTTGGAGCATGCTCTTTCTTTGAATAAAAGGGTGGTTTACATTGTTACGAGGACACATACATATATATATAAATATATGGACGTTATTTCCATGCTGCAACCCACCATGTGTACCAATTTTAACACATTCGCTGCCCAACAGATTTACGATAATTTTTAAGGGGAAAAATAAATCTCGTTTTCTAGATGTCTGTACGATGTACATGTATTTGTTTTTACATCTGGAAGAAATACCCTGCTAGATCTATATTTTCTATGGTACAAACATATGTATGTTTACTTTTACCTTTTTTTTACCTATCTATGAAGAAACTACAGTGGCTTACAGCTTAAATGAACCAGACAACCAGAAAAACTTAAAAGTGGTACACTCAAATGTGGTACAAATGTAAGTGTACATTTTTTTTTATTCTTAAATTCTAAAAAATCATATGCTCAAAAATGTATATACTGACTGAGTATAACGGGTATAACGGGTATAAGTAGATTCGCGTCCCCAGAAGCGACTCACACGTTCCTTCTCGTTTTTGTATCGATTCGACCAATATTACTGTGATCTATAGAGTAATTTTCCCCCACCCCTCTGTGAATGCTGTTTTTAAGTCTTTTTTACGTTTTATAATGTTCTGATCCAATATTAACAATATTCTAATATTCTCAATGATATTTAAAGTCAGGCTATTGAGTCTAAGGAATCATTAAGTGAGTGCACTGGCCAGTTTGGTAAAAGGTGCTGAGATGAAAGCAATACATTAATATGTACTGGAATCCTCCTACATGGCTCTAATGGTGATTGGCTAGGCTGGAAAACGTTACGACAAAGACAGCATTATGGGTTAGTTCGCTTTTTGTGGTGCTATCTCATGTTTGGATTGTGCTTAGATGCTTAGATCTCTGTTAATGTTCCTCCTTTCGAACGTACCGAGCGGCTCGCTTTACGATGCCAATGTTACTGCTGTTCGCGTTACCTTTGGCTGGGAGACAGTCTAGATTGAGTTAAAATTGAGATTGAAATCGAGTTGTAGAGTAGGACCTTGTAGTCCAGACAAAAATGAGATCGTAAGTTTATATTCCCGTGGAGCTTGGGAAAACACCTTATTAAAAAAAGTTTGCGGAGGACAGCTTAAGCTGTTTAAAGTAAACGCTACATTTTTGCACTTTTGTTCGTTTTTTTTTTAATGGAGGACAATACGATCAGTGCAAAATT
Source organism: Drosophila obscura (assembly GCF_018151105.1). NCBI lineage: Eukaryota > Metazoa > Arthropoda > Insecta > Diptera > Drosophilidae > Drosophila > Drosophila obscura. Next base: position 146,436 of record NW_024542722.1, read on the forward strand.
TTGAAACAATATCTAACTTTATAATGCCATACTGATTTTGCTTAGATTTTAACGGTACTTTCCAAAAATTTTATCGAAAGTGTGACTAAATGTTTGTTTGCTTTGTACAGAGAACTCTGCACGTATTTGTCTTTAATAACACTACTCGACAAAATTGAACATTGTAAATCCGCTTCGAACTAAACCAACGTTTTTTGATAGAAAAATAGTGTAGGGTAGTGCTATCAATGAAGTCGCAGTAGTAATTGTTGGCGAGAACGTGGAATCACGCGGTATTTTTCTCAATCGTCGGGATTGTGGCAAATTACCACGAGAGTACGAGACTCATCGGTCAAATTATTCACTTCAAGACCCACTGATGTCCAGTCGTGGATAGGATGGCTAAATTTCTCAATTCTCAATTTCATTCGTTTCAGTCAGTCGAAGTTACGATCAAACGAGTATATCCTCTTGCGTGATGCCCGGCTATCGTTAAAAGTCTGTGGGACTAATCTCGAATTTACCTGTTTTTACGCATGGGATGCCTGTGCGTATTGGCAATCCGTCTTCGTTGCTTGATCTTGCGCCGCTCCCAACTGATTTTAATTTCAAATAAATAATTTGGAAATTGAGGTAGGAATCACCATTAATGGTGCCACCAAATTCGCATTTCTTTGCACTGCAGATAAGAGCCATGTTCAACAGCTGTTGGGTCACTGTGCACAGCGAGAAAAAAGACGCACTGAGAGGACAAGCTAGATGAGAGACCAGGCAGCAGCAGCAGCAGCAGAAAGAGCACGATGATCAGCAGTTATGTATGTCCCTATGTATGTACATATATACAGGGCAGACGGCGCAGCGAAGTGACGAAAGCTAACGACGAACTCCAATAAAGCAAAGCAGAGGCGCCGAGATATTAGACCATAAACGAAGAATGCAGGCGTCGTATGGTAAGAGTGAGAGCCAGAGTGCAGCTCGCGTGAAATCCAGAGAGTGAGTAGGCAGTGCAACGGATTATCGCGAGAACGGTGAGTGCCAAAGAGCAATGAGTCGATGAGTCAAAGCAAAGCAAAGCAACCGATCGAATAGCAATAACAATTGTCTAAACAAAAACAATGCAATGCAACGATCCACTGTTAGATGTATGTATGTATGTATGTTTGTTCGGCAGCCACAGAAAAATTAAAAGTAATAAATCAATTTAAAACACTGAGTATACACAAGCTTTATAAAATATGAATATGTGTGCACCTCCGATACTTAAAACCAAATTGAATTAATTACAGTTTATAAGTTTCTTTTTTTGATTAGGCGAAAAAGGCGAGAGCGATGCAGAAACACGACCGGCTTGCTTGTCACGAAAGGCTTGCTTTTTTGATATTGCTGTTCGCAAAAGAGACGAATTGCTTCGATGGGTGAAAATGAGAAAAACATAGAAACAAGGAGAAGGAACGTGTGAGTCGCTTCTGGGGACGCGACAATACTTATACCCGTAATCAGTCAGTATATACATTTTTGAGCATAATTTTGTAGAATTTTAAAATTAAAAAAAAATTTTACATTTTACATTACATTGCTAAATCTGTTATCTACATCTACAATGTATATTTTACGTCTAAAATGTAGATTATAGATGTACCATTTATAATCTACATCTCCTCCGCTAGGGGTTGCTCGCGCACTGAACGCGGCAGAGTGTGCGAGCGAGAAAGAGAATCAATAGCGTCAGCAGCGCTGAAGAAGGAGGGGGAATCAACAGAAAATTATTTCTTCATTCTGGCTATAATTATGATCCGATATAGTTCATATTCGGCAATCTGGTAGGTATGGGCATTCTCTACGATACTGCGTTTTTAGTTTTATCGTACCTTTATAATTGTGCATGCCACAGATTTTCGTATTTTGTGATGGCGGAAGGGAGCCGGGCGAATTTTTGAAATACACTTGTATCAGTGTGATATCACACTGAGTCTGGAAACTAAATTTGGTTGCCCTAGCTCTTATAGTCTCTGAGATCTAGGCGCTTATCACGACGGGCAGACGGACGGACAGACGGACATGGCTATATCGACTCGGCTATTGATGCTGATCAAGAATCGTTGCACACATACACTTTTACCACAAATACAAAATACCCCTTAACTCTTTTTTGAGTAAGGGTATAAAAAGAGGAACCACAACCGCTATTTATGTTCTATTGTTATTGTCGAGTCACGCTAGTTTATTTATTTTGTTACTTTTTAAAGTTTAGTGTTAGATAGATTAGAGCGCAGCGAGAGCGTAATAAAGCTCTCTCTCGCTCTTGGCGAATTCGACCCGCTTCGCCGCCCTAGATTAGTTAGGCTGAAGAAGATATTATAACGAAGAGGAAAAGAAGTCCCCATTATTTATCAACAATTTTCGTCGTAATATATAAGTAATAGCAAGTGTTCCAGTGGGGGCTTAGAGATAGGACCACGACGAATTATGCCATAAGGTATTCGTCGATAGGCGAAGTAGGAGAGACGTAATATGACGAGCTTTCCATTAATGAATTGTTGTTGGCCGATCAGCTCAACAATAAAACAAACAGTTATTTACGGCTATGGCCGGAGCTTAGTCATTTATTCGACGTTGGTTCGTAAGATCTGTTAAGACTAAAATACTTAATATCAGAAAGATCAAGCTAAGCCCTAAAACTTACTATCCAGTAGGCTGGGCCAAACATTTTTTTTTTTTAATTCCAACGGGACACCCCCTAGTTTTGTTACCTTAGATTTAATAGTAATTTACATATTTTCATTTTTATTTTGTTTTTAATTTTTTAGAGGTTGCTACCGAATCTTAAAAAAAATTTGTATCAAGAAAATTCAAACAACATTTTTTTGCTGAATGAATTGGTGAAATCTATATGCATATATACATATATGCATGTATATTGATACCATTTACATATATCATCATTAATCAGTTGTTAGCAGTAAAAAACCTGCTCAAGTTTTTGCGATCTAGTTAACTAAATATATCAACCTCATCTGAACTTCTTGATTTTCACCAATCGTTAATTTTTTAACAGTAACTAAAAAAAAAAATAAAAGTACCTTATTATCAATATGAAATAGTTTCAATGTTATTTGAAAAAACCGACGAATTAAATTTTTTTAATGTATATTTAACCAAAAAAGTGTATTTTCTTTTCATGGTAGCAACCCCCAAACATTAAACTAAAAATTTGAAAAAAATTGTATAATTTTATTGAATAACAAAGAACAGAGTTCGGTGGTGTCCCCTTGAAAAAATAAAAATTGTTTGGTCCAATTTTGGCCCAGCCTACTAGCCCGGCGGCAGCGGCGCGATCGTCTCTCGGTGGCGACGAAGTTAGTCAGCTGAATAAGTTCTTGCCTAATTGCAAGAACCCAGCGCCCAGTTGCACATCTCCGCTACCGAGTGTTAACTTATATACCAATTTGCAGCCAACAAACTCGTTTTTTCGTTGTTTATTTAATGTAGAAAAACTTTTCTAAGATTTCATGGTGGACTAGCAAATTAATAAGTAGAAATTTACAGTGACACGAGTTAAGAAAAATATTTATAAAATATATACGTACCGCCTACCGTTCAGACGTGCTTCGTGACGTGCTCCGGCCCATGATCAGATTGTGAGACACCTGCAACAATATGGAACGCCAGCTGATACGCAACAGATAAAGAAAGAGGCTCACTAACCAGGCATTTGATACCAGACCGATACGGAAGGGCCATGGCGGTATATCAGAAAAAAAACACAGGTTGCAAACGCTAAAAACTGGAAATTCTCGTGGAATGTGGGTAAAAGTGCCTCGTGAGTGAAAATTGACACGGGAGAAAACACAAGTCAGCAACCAAAAAAAAGTCAGAGGTGAGACTGATCAGCTGCTACAGCGACGTGAGTGGACCAGACACGCAACGCAACTGCACCAACTGCTTGTCAAAGCTTCAACACAATACGGATCGGAACCTGCATGCCGTAACGAGCGAAACTATACACAGCATATTTTCAGGCGTCAACAAAATAATAAATTGTGAAAATATAAAAGCTTATCATATAAAAAAGAGTAGAAACCACAAAAATGTCACTAAACTGGACTTCTTCAGGTGCAAGGCAGACGCAAATAAGTACCGCACTTCATAATATGCCCTCAGGTACGCCTCTTAATGTAGCAGGACGGCAGGAAAGAGGCGTGCGCTATCACCCGATATATCGCTGGGAGACGTGATGCAGGCCATCAACCAAATGGGCCAACGGTTCGAGAAATTGGCAACAAAGGAGGATATAGGGATGTTAAAGTCCCAATTAGACGCCGTGTCCGACCAGATCGAAACTCTTAAAGCGGAGAATGTGACTTTAAAGCGCGATTTCCAGCAATTAAAAAGCAACAGAGAGCAGGACCGAACGGAGCTTAGCAGACTGGAGCAAAGCAGCAAGGCCCGGAACCTTATTTTCAAAAGCCTAGAAAAGGAAGATGCCACAAAGGAGGGAGTGGAAAAATTGCTACGGGGTAAAATGGCGATCCCGAACGCATCAGTACGAGAAACCCGAGTGCTCTACCAACGAAAAAATAAGATGGGATTGCTAATGGAGAGAAATGGAGAATGCTTTGACCATAAATGATGTATTAAAAAACAAGCTGGCCCTAATGCAGTTGAAAAAGGAGCTGGTATCCATAAAAAAGAACTATAAGTCATTCGTCAAAAATGACCAGATCTGTGTAGAGGGCAAATAAGTGTCCTTTAACAATGCTCATAAGCTCACTTGCAAAGGAAAGCCAGCTAACCCGATATTAAAGGAACTCTATTGCGCTGCATTGGATGAAACCAACCTTACTCACACGCGACTTCTCACCAAAGCCAGGGAATCAAAAAATTAGAACGGCAAATACGCACTCAAAACAGCATACACATTAATATATTGTCATACAACATTGCAGGTTAAGCAAATAAGCTAATCTTTAGTCAATTTTTTTAATTTATAAATACTTATCAAATATTTTTCCTATACGAAAAATTTGTCGACCAAAACATGCAGCAGTACGAACCATACTTCCCAAATCATATTCTGTTATGGGAACCAGCCGTAAGAACGGCAGCTAGAGGAAGATCAAGTGCTGGCCAACATAGAGGCATCCACACAGACTTAGTCGCATCTGGATGTTACAGCTTTCACGACATCTCACAGTGGTCGATTCTGCCAATCTGGCAGGCAATAAATGAAAAATTAAAATGTCGAATCTTGTTAATTTTTTTTACTTTTTGGAAAGTAAACATCCCACTGATATTTATTGCGATATTTATATATTTTTCCTATCGATAGTCCAGTATCTGCACGCGGTTGAATCGCAGAAAACTTTTCTGTCCATACCTAAGTACATTTTATCGCCTTTTTATGGCTTTGGTAAAGCAAAATTAATCTTAATGTTTTGCGATTTGTATATAAATTACCATCCATTTTGATCATAGTTGGTAAGTATTCAATAAAAAATATATGTGTTGGTCCTGTGCTTAAATCGTTGTAGAACTTAACATTTCCTTTAGTGTGCTATTAATATCATACCCGACACTTGCATGGAATAGATATTTTGACATCCGCCCCCATTCGCCTTCAATCTTTTTCTCTTAATGAATCCAGTCTTTTTTGAATCTTCTGTGCTGAAACAAATTGCAACTACGTGCAACACGTTAATTTATTTGATTCTATAGGGAAAATTGCAGGTCAAAAAGCACGCTTTTGCGATGTTCGGGAGTAAGGAAAAAAAGCTAAACCGAGTTGGATCCATGTTTTCACTCAAACTAGTGATATCAACGACATAAACGGAATTTTTTTTTAAGCACTCAAAACCGACTTTTTCTGATAGATATGGGGTATTTAAAATTTTTTTAAAGCAAATGGTTTTTTTTTAGGCAGATTTTTTTGAAGAATTTTCAAAGTTTACTTTTTACTTATCAAATTTTTTCCATACGAAAATCATGCAGCAGTACGAACCATACTTCCCAAATCTTTGTCATGGGAACCAGCCGTATAAAACAGCAGCAAGAGGAAGAGCAAGTGCTGGCCAACATAGAGGCATCGAAACAAAACTTAGTCGCATCTGGATGTTACAGCTTTCACGACATCTCACAGTGGTCGATTCTGCCAATCTGGCAGGCAATAAATGAAAAATTAAAATGTCGAATCTTGTTAACGTCCAACTTTTGGGAAGTAAGCATCCCATCTGATATTTATTGACGATACCTTTGTATGTTTGTTCCTATCGATAGTGCAGTATGGGCCCGTTGCCTTCAAAAAACTTTTCTGTCCATTTTTTCCACATTTTACGCCTTTTTATGGCTTTGTAAGCAAAATTAATCTTAATGTTTTGCGATGAGTATACTAAATTACCATCCATTTTGATCATAGTTGGTAAGTATTCAATAAAAAATATATGTGTTGTTCCTGTGCTAAATCGTTGTCGAACTTAACATTTCCTTTAGTGTGCTAAAAATATCATTCTTGCACTTCAATGATAATATTTCCCAGTGTACATCCCCAATTTGGCCTTCAATCTTCTCTGTTTTAATGAATCCAGTCTTTTTTGAACCTTATGTAAGATACTAAAGTATGTGAAAAAAACTATCGCTACCTCTGAAAAAAGCTAAAAAAAAAATACCAGATTTACAGTGTCAAAAAAAAGTTTTTGCCATTGAAGAAAAAAAATATCATCAAAGCATTTCTAAGCCCAAAGCTTAAAAAGAGTTGGTCTTGTTCCTTGAGGAAAAATCGTGTTGAGTAGGTAATTGATAAAAACAAACGCAGCGAAAATGATTGCTAGCGAATAAAAAAAAAAATTAAGTAATTTTGCCTCTGAGTGAAGTGTACAGCAGAAATTTAAAATACTTCAAATAAGAGACCAAAAATTTTAATTTTGACTTATACCTTTTTTGTATTAATATAAAGTGCTTATAAAAACATTTTATAATATTTTGAAATACAAAAAAAATGATTTTTTTTTTTTAAGTTTTTAAGCTAAAAAATAAAAATTAAAAATTTATTTAAATACTCCGCGGATTTATATTCCAAAATACAAAAATATTTTTAAAAATGTTACTCATTTATTTTTTGAGTTATTAATTATTGCCTGCCAGATTGTCAGAATCGACCACTGTGCATCGGTGGCGCAGAATCCATAATACCTAATCGTAAACGATTACGAACATCTCATAGTAATCCCAACCTACTTCAACTGCAATGGCTAAAACGGATATTATGATCAACTAAGCGATATGATCCAAGAGTCCACGAGTTCTAGTGTAATGGTCCTGGGAGACATTACTGCTAGAATAGGAGTAGTGCTCCCCTGTGAGTAAAGGTCACGCAGGACAATTCGAAACACTAATCAGGGCAGCAAAGGAACTTAAAGTAGACACCAATGTCAAGAAAGTAATAGAGATGTGCGAGGACAACAGCTTCACGGTCATTAACGACAGAACGCAAAGCGACGGGGACGAAAGTTACACCTTCATAGGTGTCCACAATCGACTACTGTCTTATAAAAGGCATTTGGCATAATCGCATTGAAGATATGCAAGTAGTGCCGTAAACTTTCTCGGACCACTTACCGCAGCGATACAAATCGACCTTCGCGCACAACCCAATCCACACGACAACAACCTGCTGCCAGAACTTAAAATGGAAAGATAGGTACCGCCAGCAGTACAGAGCCCAACTCGAGCAGAAAAGCGAATGGCAAGACTGCCAACCCGAAGCACCTAATATTGAGACCCTAACAAACTGGATAAAGATAGCGACAGCCTGCATGCAAAAACCCGCCCAACATACAGGAAAACAGCCATGGTTCAACTCTGAATGCCATCGGGCGAGACAAAAATCAATGATCACATTGAAGCGGTCACTTCACATAGGCAATGGGGATGAGAAGCGGGAGTACCAAGACGCCAACACAGCCTTCAAAACAATGTGCAGGAAAAAAAAATACGACCACTACAGGAAAATTCAGGATACTTCAAGCTCAAGTCAATAATATTAAAGATATCAAGGGATTCTTGGAGTTTGTCAGGAGGTTGAATGGGACCAACAGGAGCATGCAAATGAGAGTTTAATCGGACAGCATAGCGCAGCATTTTAAACATCTACTCCTGCAGGACAGCCAAGCGATACAGCACTATTTTGCTTTGTCATACACCGTAAATAGAGAGCTAAACCAGGAAATATCGCAGTGGGAAGTCAAGGCAGCACTGAACAAGAGCAAAAACTGTAAAGCCCCTCGGAATCGACCGGGTACCAACAGCATTCCTAAAAAACGCACCAGAAAATTCTATTTGTTGGCTTACGAAGGTATTCAATGCAATTTGGAATACAGAAAATTTCCCAGAAAGTTTTCGGCAAAGCATTATTTATTTATTTATTCGCCAACGGATAAACCTCGCTAAACTAACTTATTTCTATCTTAAAAAATAAACAATAAACAAGAATGCAAACTAAACATTGTGAAGGAGCAAACGGCTCCATCACAATTTTCTCCCATGAAGGGAACCACAGACGGACTTACTTTCTTGCCATTCCCACTGGAGGGACAACATTCTGTTCCTACAAGGAGACACCCCAGGAGGGACTCCGCAATTTAAATTTAATTATACGACCCTAAGGGCCCATAAGCACCTGCATTCTCGTGATTTCAGGAAAGGGGGGGGGAACCGTGATCGGACGGCATCTCTAAAACGCGTCATCAACGGAAAGCTCCCACAACCGAGGTAAGCCAAGCCGCGAACCAAAAGCTCCAACAGCAGAGAGGGCAAAGCTCGGCCACCCATACCAACGTGGAACCGACAAGAGAGCGCGAGAAAACAGCAGCCGCAACGAATATCAGCAACGAGCCCACAGAGAGAGAGAGAGCCCGAACGAAGCAGACGAAAACCAAAGCTCGGCCACCCATACCAACGTGAAACCGACAAGAGAGCGCGAGAAAACAGCAGCCGCAACGAATATCAGCAACGAGCCCACAGAGAGAGAGAGAGCCCGAACGAAGCAGACGAAACCAAAGCTCGGCCACCAATACCAACGTAAAACGACAAGAGAGCGTGAGAACAACGGCGGCCGCAACAAATATCAGCGACGAGCCCACAGAGAGAGAGAGAGCGTGGGCGTATAGCGAAGAGGAAAACGAAGTCGAGAGACCGGCAACGAGGTTCGAGATGGCGAGCGTAAGAGATCGTGGGAGAGTCGGTGTTAGAGTGCAAAACAGGGCAGACGTGCGCGAAAAGTTAGCGCAAGGAAAAAAACGGCGCGCACGAAGGCAAACGGCAAACACGCACGGCTCCACGCGTGCATCGGCCAGAGGAGAGGACGACGATCTCCCGCCCGGGGACACAACAAGGAAGAACTCGAACGCAAGGATTGAGGGTAAGCGAGTCTCACCGTCGTGAGTAGGCGGGCAGCTGAGCGGTGCGGTAGGCAGGGTCCACGAGCCAGGAAAAGGCCAGGAATAAAGGATTAATCAAACGTCAAAATCGCCGTCTTGACTTCTTTTGTGGGATTATTTTGTGAAGTCGTGTGGGATTTCTGTTGAGCAAGCAGGGAATACGCGCAACAGATGGTTCCTCCACATTTCCCGCTCGTAGTTTCGCAGAGGGGCCGCCCGGCGACTGCCCAGGTACCCTCTAGGAATAATGTTCCCTCTTTCCCGTTCGTAGTTTCCCAGAGTGCCCCCGCCCCGGGCCCGCCCGGGTGCCGCCCGGCGCTGCCCAGGTGCCTTCTGGGAATAATTTTCCCGATTTCCCGCCCGTAGCTTCCCAGAGGTGCCGCCCGGCGACTGCCCAGGTGGCTCCTGGGAACAATTCCACGATTCCCCGCCACGAGACCCACTCTCCGCCCCATTGGTGGCTCAAGACTCGGAGTCCCGGCAAATTATAAATATTTCTGTAATTTCGACCCTGGCGTGACTGAGAGTTGTACCCCGGCCTAGATCGCTTCCTTACAGATGGCGCCCGAGCAGGGACTCCGAGATTCCGATATAGTTTGAGTGGCCCGGGGGGGCGTTTAGTGAAAATCATGGGGAGAAGAAGTGCGAAAACATAGTTTACGGCCAGGATTGACCCAAAAATCTTCCCAGTGGCCCACGTGGCAGTGATAGAAAAAAAAAGAAATAACATGCAGGCATGCAGCATTGTTAGGGAGACCAAAAGCATAACGCAGCAGCGTGCGGCGGGACTGTACCCACCCGCGCATAGTCGTGGTCGGTCAGCAGCAGTAGGAGTAACGGTGAATTGATTTTGCAAACCGCACGCAAAGTCGCCCAATTTTCACGTACAGCCGAGGCTGGCTTCCCTAACCTCCCTAGCAATAAAAAGCAGCAGCAGAGACGCCGTCAGCAGCAGCAGAGACGCCGTCAGCAGCAGCAGAGACGCCGCCGGCAGCAGCAGAGACGCCGTCGGCAGCAGCAGAGACACAGCCGGCAGCAGCAGAGACGCAGCAGGGAATCAGCAGCAGCAGAGACGCAGCAGCAGCAGAGATGCCGTCAGCAGCAGCAGAGACGCAGCAGGGAAGCAGCGATCAGAAGAGAGGCAGTAGCAGCAGAGACGCAGGCCGTAGCAGAGACGCAGCCGGCAGGAGCGGCATCAGACGCTGGGACTATAAATTTCCGACCCCGAGCCAGAAGGAGGACAGTATGCACTCAGCTCCGAACCAAGACAGTATGCACTCAGCTCCGAACCAAGACAGTATGCACTCAGCTCCGAACCAAGACAGAATGCACTCAGCTCCGAACCAAGAGAGAATGCACTCAGCTCCGAACCAAGACAGTATGCACTCAGCTCCGAACCAAGACAGTAGGCATTCAGCTTAAAACCGGGACAGTGAACACGCAGACACCACGCCAACGACTAAGGACCAACGACCAGGATAACCAGCAGCACCGACCCCAAGGATCAACGATCGCAAGGACCAACGACCAGGATAACCAGCAGCACCGACCCCAAGGATCAACGATCGCAAGGACCAACGACCAGGATAACCAGCAGCACCGACCCCAAGGATCAACGATCGCAAGGACCAACGACCAGGATAACCAGCAGCACCGACCCCAAGGATCAACGATCGCAAGGACCAACGACCAGGATAACCAGCAGCACCGACCCCAAGGATCAACGATCGCAAGGACCAACGACCAGGATACCCAGCAGCACCGACCCCAGGGATCAACGACCAACCGGAATAACCAAACGAGCTGAGGATCGTGAATCCAACTGAAATTCCTGCCTATCAGTCGCGACCCCGAATTGGACTAATCCGTAGTGCCCTTCGTGTCCAGTGTAGTGACCCAGTTTCCCCAAGTGATAGTCCCCTCGATATCCTATGGGTGTACAGTGGGTTTCGTATCGGCGAAAGGACGAGCTGCAGGCCATTGCCATCGATCTGGGCCTCGTAGAAAACGGCACCGTAGAGGAGTTACGTAGTCGGATCTCGACTTTTATCTCGCGCGGTGAACACTCGGCGACGGTCAAACAGCGGATAGAGGAGCTAGGAACCAGATACAACAGTGCACCCAGTCCAAGGACTCAGAGGACTCCTACCTCGTCACCCGGACCAAGCGGCCGAGAAGAGAAGGAGGGAGCCCATCTGCAGCAGCCCTTACAAATACTCATCCCAGAGTTGCCCAAAGTAACCCGAGGACCCGGACCGAAGGATTCGAACCACCCAGAAGCCACGGCCGAACGACGCCCCAGGGCCGACAACTACGAGCAGCACTCGGCCCAAGGATTCCGAGATTCGCGACCCGGAAGGGAAGAAATCTCCTACGTCATGTTGGCCGACAAACTGCGCAGCTGGGGACTGAAATTCGACTGACATTCGGACGCATTAGCCTTTATTGAACGGCTAGAGGAACGCGTGGAATCGTATGGAGGGAGCCCGGAAAAGCTGCCTCGAGCCATCTCCGGATTGCTAACCCACAAGGCGGAAGGATGGTTTAGAACCTTCCAGATGCAAGGAAAACCCTGGAACGAATTCCGAAAGGAGTTTCTCGATTTCTTTTTGCCCCCTAGGTATTTTCAGCGACTAGAAGATACGATTCGAAGCAGGTACCAAAGACCCAATGAGACATTCCAGGATTACATGATCGACCTTCGACTCATGATGCAACGAGCCCAATATACTCTGGACAGGGAGCTGGACAGGATATACGAAAACCTTAACCCCGAATATCAACTCTTCACCCGGAGACACGAGTTCGAGACCCTGGAGGAGCTCTCGCAGTTGATAGTGGCATATGAGACGACGCGGGACCGCAAACAAACCCAACCGGCTAGCAACCACCAGGGACACGGATCCCCGGCCCCGAATCGCACCTCTTCAGACGAAATAGGACCCGCCCGAAAAGCTGAGACAGCCAACCGCGTGACCACCCAAGATGGAGACAAGCTGGTGGACGTACGCCGAGCCTGCCGGAACTGTGGAAGGCCATTTCAGCAGCGCCTGCAGGAACCGACGAGTCGTGTTTTGCTGGGAGTGCGGCCGCCGCAGTATCCGGACAATGGACTGCTGCCGCCAATCTGGGTCGGGAAACGGACTGAGTCACCCATCCACCCATCCAGGAACCCCAGGAGTAACGCACCCGCTAAGCTTGGAGGGGGGTAGGATCGCCGCACGGGTAACCATGGCTGGGATACCATTGTCAGCGACCCTCGACACAGGGGCGACTCGCTCATTCATCAGCCAGCGGACAGTGCCGATTCTCAGCACGGAAAGAAAATTACGGAACGTAAGGACGCGGGTCCGCCTGGCAGACGGAACTATGAAGGAGGTGACCCAAGCAGTAACAGTCCAGGTAAGACTAGACCAACAAGAAACGCAGGTAACATTGTTAGTGCTACCTATGGTGGTCGACGATGTCATCCTCGGACTTGACTTCCTATGCGGCATCAAAGCCATAATTCAATGCGGACGAGCGTACCTGCAGCTGACCCGGGAAATCAGCCCGTTCATGCTGACGACGCCTCGCACAGTGACCTTCCGTGAAGACCCTTCCCCACGCAAATACCCGGATAACGACTACCGAACCGACCCAACGGCAACCACTACGACAACACTTACGACACGATTGGACCCAGCTAGACCCAACGCCGCCCACGGAACAACGAATTGAAACCACGAACGAGCCAGACCCCGAAGCACGGCCATCATGACATCAGGACACGATCACACCAACGACAGCAATGGAACCTCGACGGAGACGACTGCGACACCGCTGGATACACCCAGGGCCAGTCTTTCTATCGACAACTCAACGCCAGACGCCAACGACAGCAATGGAACCTCGACGGAGACGACTGCGACACCGCTGGATACACCCAGGGCCAGTCTTTCTATCGACAACTCAACGCCAGACGCCAACGACAGCAATGGAACCTCGACGGAGACGACTGCGACACCGCTGGATGCACCCAGGGCCAGTCCGTCTGCCGACGACTCAACGCCGGACGCACACAGAAGCAACGGGACTACGGCGAAGGCAACTGCGACACCGCTGGATACCCCCAGAGCCAGTTAATGCCCTCGCCAGTCCAACTTAGACAACGCCAGGAACCCCGAAACTTCAGTGAAGGAGGCTGCGACACCGCTGGATACTACCAGGGCCAGTCGACCTACACTGAAGGCAACGCAAAGTGACCCTACCCGGACAACGCATACCAGCCTCAACCATAACAGACTCTGCAGCAACGCCCCAGGAATCATACCATCAAGCCCCGACGACGAAAGATCCAGCCACTCGACCAGGACAACCCATTCACGCCCCGACGACGGAAAACCCAGCTGCTCTACCAGGACAACGCACTCAAGCCCCGACGACGAAAGACCCAGCTGCTCTACCCGGACAACGCCGAGAGCACATTAAGACACCAGCATTGCACCAGCCCATGACGGACAGATCGAGAGGAACTACCCGGAACAAACCCCCCGAATGGGCTACAAGCTATTACCATTGGCCGACGCGGCCATTGGTCAACGGCGGAATCCATTTCGCAGGACTGGCCTGACCGTCAGCTGCCCATCGACCTGATAAGCAAAATCACGGTCTACCCCTGCCAAGAGATGGCCCGACCAGGGGTAAGGCGGTTGGAAATACATGATGGACGATGCTTTCGCATTAAAATCACGCGAAGCCGAGCAGTCACGGTAACTCTTCGGACCCCCCGAAGTCAGGAGGGCGTGTGAAGGAGCAAACGGCTCCATCACAATTTTCTCCCATGAAGGGAACCACAGACGGACTTACTTTCTTGCCATTCCCACTGGAGGGACAACATTCTGTTCCTACAAGGAGACACCCCAGGAGGGACTCCGCAATTTAAATTTAATTATATGACCCTAAGGGCCCATAAGCACCTGCATTCTCGTGATTTCAGGAAAGGGGGGGGAACCGTGATCGGACGGCATCTCTAAAACGCGTCATCAACGGAAAGCTCCCACAACCGAGGTAAGCCAAGCCGCGAACCAAAAGCTCCAACAGCAGAGAGGGCAAAGCTCGGCCACCCATACCAACGTGGAACCGACAAGAGAGCGCGAGAAAACAGCAGCCGCAACGAATATCAGCAACGAGCCCACAGAGAGAGAGAGAGCCCGAACGAAGCAGACGAAAACCAAAGCTCGGCCACCCATACCAACGTGAAACCGACAAGAGAGCGCGAGAAAACAGCAGCCGCAACGAATATCAGCAACGAGCCCACAAGAGAGAGAGAGCCCGAACGAAGCAGACGAAACCAAAGCTCGGCCACCAATACCAACGTAAAACGACAAGAGAGCGTGAGAACAACGGCGGCCGCAACAAATATCAGCGACGAGCCCCACAGAGAGAGAGAGCGTGGGCGTATAGCGAAGAGGAAAACGAAGTCGAGAGACCGGCAACGAGGTTCGAGATGGCGAGCGTAAGAGATCGTGGGAGAGTCGGTGTTAGAGTGCAAAACAGGGCAGACGTGCGCGAAAAGTTAGCGCAAGGAAAAAAACGGCGCGCACGGAAGGCAAACGGCGACACGCACGGCTCCACGCGTGCATCGGCCAGAGGAGAGGACGACGATCTCCCGCCCGGGGACACAACAAGGAAGAACTCGAACGCAAGGATTGAGGGTAAGCGAGTCTCACCGTCGTGAGTAGGCGGGCAGCTGAGCGGTGCGGTAGGCAGGGTCCACGAGCCAGGAAAAGGCCAGGAATAAAGGATTAATCAAACGTCAAAATCGCCGTCTTGACTTCTTTTGTGGGATTATTTTGTGAAGTCGTGTGGGATTTCTGTTGAGCAAGCAGGGAATACGCGCAACAGATGGTTCCTCCACATTTCCCGCTCGTAGTTTCGCAGAGGGGCCGCCCGGCGACTGCCCAGGTGCCCTCTAGGAATAATGTTCCCTCTTTCCCGTTCGTAGTTTCCCAGAGGTGCCGCCCGGCGACTGCCCAGGTGCCTTCTGGGAATAATTTTCCCGATTTCCCGCCCGTAGCTTCCCAGAGGTGCCGCCCGGCGACTGCCCAGGTGTCCTCTGGGAATAAAGTTCCCTATTTCCCGTTCGTAGTTTCCCAGAGGGGGCCGCCCGGCGACTGCCCAGGTGCCTTCTAGGAATAATGTTCCCCGTAGTCCGCCCGTAGTTTCCCAGAGGGGCCGCCCGGCGACTGCCCAGGTGCCTTCTGGGAATAATGTTCCTGATTCCCGCCCGTAGCTTCCCAGAGGTGACGCCCGGCGACTGCCCAGGTGTCCTCTAGGAATAATGTTCCCGCCCGTAGCTTCCCAGAGGTGCCGCCCGGCGACTGCCCAGGTGCCTTCTGGGAATAATTTTCCCAGTTTCCCGTAGTTTCCCAGAGGTGCCGCCCGGCGACTGCCCAGGTGCCTTCTGGGAATAACCCGTTCCCGCCGCCCCGTAGCTTCCCAGAGGTGCCGCCCGGCGACTGCCCAGGTGTCCTCTGGGAATAAGTCCCCCCCCCCCCCCCCCCCGCTCCTGATTTCCCGTTCGTAGTTTCCCAGAGGGGGCCGCCCGGCGACTGCCCAGGTGTCCTCTAGGAATAATGTTCCCCGTATCCGCCCGTAGTTTCCGGCCCCCCGAGTTCCCAGAGGCGCCGCCCGGCGACTGCCCAGGTGCCTTCTGGGAATAATTTTCCCGATTTCCCGCCCGTAGCTTCCCAGAGGTGCCGCCCGGCGACTGCCCAGGTGCCTTCTGGGAATAATTTTCCCGATTTCCCGCCTGTAGCTTCCCAGAGGTGCCGCCCGGCGACTGCCCAGGTGCCCTCTGGGAATAATGTTCCCCGTAGCCCGCCCGTAGTTTCCCAGAGGGGCCGCCCGGCGACTGCCCAGGTGCCTTCTGGGAATAATGTTCCTGATTCCCGCCCGTAGCTTCCCAGAGGTGCCGCCCGGCGACTGCCCAGGTGCCTTCTGGGAATAATTTTCCCGATTTCCCGCCCGTAGCTTCCCAGAGGTGCCGCCCGGCGACTGCCCAGGTGGCTCCTGGGAACAATTCCACGATTCCCCGCCACGAGACCCACTCTCCGCCCCATTGGTGGCTCAAGACTCGGAGTCCCGGCAAATTATAAATATTTCTGTAATTTCGACCCTGGCGTGACTGAGAGTTGTACCCCGGCCTAGATCGCTTCCTTACAACATTAAACAAGAAAAAATCAGAAAGAAACCGTCTGACGGCTCCTTTCCCAAGGCAAAAGTCAAATCGCATCCCAGCAGGCAGCGAATTATACTGCCGAAGAGCCCTACATATTGGCTCATTACTTCCGTAATTGGTCCCTAAGGCTCCTGGCAGGCGTGTTGAAGCCACTCCTTGCAAGCAGGACAGGGCAATCGATGTTACCCGCCAATATATTGTACAAAAATACCTGAGCTGCAATGGTCCTTCGATCCTCGAGAGAGGAGAGATGCACGAGGCGACATCTGCACTCATAGGACAACAGTTTCCTTAGCAATCTCTCGGTACGCGCAATTTTAACAACCCCAGTGGGGTTCCAAACCACTGAAGCATACTCAAGGAGCGAGCGCACTAGAAATAAATAAAGACTTAGCCTCGTATATGGGTCCCAAAGCCGGGATGAATTATGCGTAACAAATCCGAACATAGCATAGGCTTTTGGCAAAATGAAGTTAAAATGCTCGATAAAAAGAAATTTAGAATCGAACAAGACCCCTAGGTCGAGTGTCTCCGTCTGCTTCAAGAGCGGAAGGCCATCTATCGAATATGAACCTGAACATTGAATATACACTTACTAAATTATAATTACGTGTGCACCAACGAACGACTGCATCCAGGTCTCGCTGAAGACGGATAATGTCGCCTAAAGTTTTGATAGGACGGAAGATTTTCAGATCATCAGCATAAAGCAAATATTCAGAAGCTTAAATGCTGAGACATATGTCATTGATGAAAATAGCAAACAGCAACTGCCCAAAAGCGCTTCCCTGTGGAAGGCCGGAAGTAGCCAAATATGGGTCCGACTGCTTTCCGTTTACCAAAACAACATACTCTCGCTGCTCAAGATATGACATGAACCAACTAAGCAGGCTTGAATGAATCCCCAACCGATGCTGCTTGGCTACTAAGGCACAGTGGGAGACTTTGTCAAAAGCCTTAGTAAAGTCAGTGTACACCACATCGATCTGAGAGTGCCCTTCAAAGGCCTGTGTGCAAAAATTACTGAAGGCAATCAAATTAGTGGTCGTTGATTTACCCGGCATAAAACCATGCTGATTTGCGCTAATGTACGACTTCATGAGGAAAGAGATCTGTTTATGTCATCGTCTTAGTCAATGTTTTATGTTAAGATTATTTTTGAATTCTTGAAGTCTAGTATAAGTAGGTTAGGGCAAGGCGGGAGCGCAAGGCGAATTCGCCCCGCTTTGCCAACGTAGGTTAGCTAGGCATAGAACGAATTGTAAT
Organism: Drosophila obscura; assembly: GCF_018151105.1. Classification (NCBI taxonomy): domain Eukaryota; kingdom Metazoa; phylum Arthropoda; class Insecta; order Diptera; family Drosophilidae; genus Drosophila; species Drosophila obscura. The sequence continues at coordinate 164,334 of NW_024542722.1, forward strand.
GAATTTTAGAATATAATCCTTGAGAGAACTTCGTTCGTCCCGCATTTTTTAATAAAACTTTACGCCCCCCAAGGTCTTTCGCATTTGGAAAAACTATTCTAAATTTTCATGGCGCCCCCGGGTGGACGTAAAGAATAAATTAAAAAGGCAACAAATAAAAGTGACAGTGACACAGTTTGCCTAAAGAGTGTAACAAAAATACATACAGAAAGTTATAATAAATATAACTAGTTTATTCTATTATAGAATAAAAGTGTCGTGTTTGTGTATCCAAATATAAAAGCCTTGCCAAAACCATCGTGTCGGCCGCGCAATACCCTCACCGCCTGTTGCTGATCGTGGCTGCTACCCTGCCGCCATACCTACTGCTTCACCGTTGCTGTTGCCCTGCCGATATACTTGATGCTTCACAGTTGCTGGTTACTGGTTACCAGCTGCTTCCCGAACAGACCCCGTTGCTGCAACCTAGAAGACGAATGGCCCCTTGTGATTGCACGGACTGCAAGAGGAAAGTGGAAGCTGCACTTAAAGATCCAAACGCAGAGCCTGAGGTATTTGTGCAAAAAATTGAAAGCTAGAGCCGAAGACATACATAAATACATATATAAATTGTTTTGTGCTGGAAATTGCCCTGCTTTAGGCGTCGTTGTTAGTGGTTTGTTTGCTTTTATTATTAGCACATACATACATATATAACCCACATAACACTACAACCCATACTTATTTGCCCTTTGCCGCCTTCGTTCCATCCGTCCCCCCCCCTCGTTTCCTTGGTTCTCCACCGCGGTGTATAACTTACTTCCATCCCTTGCGCTCGGTGCTTCTGCTCTCGCCGCTTATCCGCCGTTGCTTGTGTGTATTTGGTGGGAGTTTCGTTGCGCGCTTGATCAAAAGGAGCGCCAAGTGCGCTACCCAGTTTTAATATTGTTTCGGCACTGACTTTGCAAGTTACGCGTTACCCTATATTCTTAGGGTATATTGTTTTCGTCTCTCACTTGGAAAGTGACGCGCTACCCTACAGTGGTAGGGTATATCGTTTTTGGCTGTCACTTGCAACCAACTAAACACCTCGTACCTCGACATTCAATTATTTTCGTTCTTGTTGAACATTTATTATTTATTTATCTACTCAAAAATATTGGTTGTCGTCGCGTAGATTATAAATAGTAAAATGGCACAAGAAAATAAGTCTGTTTTCGATGACTTAAAAAGTAAGCTCAAGAACCGAGTCAAAAGCATTCGTCGCTTAGAGGATCGATTAGAGGGTGTGTCGATTCCATTGCTACAATGCAGACTCGATGTTCTGAATACTGCTATTAACAAGGCCAACCTATTGCAGGAGCAAATATAAGAAATTGATAGCAACGATGAATTTGGAGCCGAGCTGGAAGAAATGGCCATTGTAACCAAGGCAAAGATAATGTCGCTTATCGATGCCTTGAAGCTAACAAGCGATACGCAGCCCTCGGTATCAGCTTCTACGGCCCCAACTCGTGCTCGACTTCCGAAATTGTCCCTACCAAAATTTAGTGGTAAATATTTGGAGTTTACAAATTTTATTAGCCTTTTTGAGACTCTTGTTCATAATGATGATAGTATACCGGTGATTGAAAAATTTAATCATTTAATTTCATGCCTCTCTAATGAAGCATTAGGAACAATAAAGGCGTTCCAAGTCACCGAGGACAATTATGCAAAGGCCATGGCCAGCCTAAAGCGAGTATACGACAATGAGTGTATAATATTTTCGAACCAAGTCTCCGCACTGTTTAATCTGCCAAAAATCTCACAACAGTCCGCATCGTCCCTAAGGAGCCTGATCGATACAGTGTCATCGATCTATGGTTCATTACTATCGATAGGAGACGATACGAAGATTTCGAATGCAATGCTCATTCATCTCGTTTTGAACAGAGTCGACCCAGTGACTAAGACAGAAGTGGGAAGAACAGCTTGACTTCGAAAAGTTGCCGCTTTGGTCCGACTTTAAAAAGGTTTTAAATCGTCGATACCAGCATTTGCCTGCGGAAGAGTCGACAAAGCTAAGGCACGAAAAAGTCATGCCAAGCAAGTCGCACAATCGCAGTTCATTTGCTTGTTCTTCCACTCCCCCCAACAGTAGAGCTCAGCGAACATGCAGCTATTGCAATTCGGGAGACCATGTAGTGGCCAACTGCACGCCATTTTCACGTCTCTCGGTTATGCAAAGGTTCGAGTTCACCAAGTCTGCGTCTTTATGTATTAATTATCTGCAAAAGGGTCACACTGTAGTAAGATGCAAGATCGCCATATGTCGAGTTTGTGGCCGCTCACATCACACATTGTTGCATCAAAACACAGTGACTGATAATAGTCTCGCGTTGCCGCCACCCCTAGAGAGTTCGTCTCCTCCTTTAAATCAGGATTACCCTTCCACCTCTCATGCTCTGCATGCGACTTCGTTGGACAGGGTGATTTTGGCTACGTCGATCGTAAGCGTCAGAACAAAAAACGGCCAGAGGTCTCCTGGACTCTGGATCCCAAACAAGCTTCATCACGGAAGACCTCGCCCACCGCTTACAGATCCGTAGAGAGTCGTGTATTTCCTTGCTTGGTATTGGTGAATCCAATTCTCGAGTTAAGAATAAAATACACACTGTGGTGAAGTCGCGCATAAATGGTAGTGAATTCTCTTTTGATTTTTGGATCCTGAAATCAATTGCAGGCTATCACCCTGACCAGTCAGTTAATGTAACTGATTGGAAAATCCCAGAGAACCTACCACTGGCAGATCCCTATTTATACGAGCCACAAAGAATAGACATGCTGATTGGAGCTGAATCGTTCTTTGAGTTATTAGCTGTTGGTCAAATAAAGCAAGGTCCTGACTTTCCAACTCTTCAGAAGACCCTTCTTGTCTGGGTTGTTTCGGGAAAATATGTTTCCAAAAGTTCTACCCCCCAAACTGCAAGCAGTTTTAGTTGCAGTGAAGTTTGTGAAGTTTGTTAGTTTCCATTGATAGGACCTTGCAAAAATTCTGGTCACTGGAAGAAATGCCATCTCCAAAGCAAATTATTTCGCCTGAGCACACGTTATGTGAAAAGCACTTTCGGAAGAATACTCAGGCATTGCCATCAGGTCGGTTTGAAGTAAGGCTGCCGTTTAAATCAGATCCAAATTGTTTGGGCAACTCCTTTGAGGAGAAGAAGATTGTCTCGTGACCCTGAGTTGAAGAAAATGTACTTGGAATTCATGGAAGAGTACCTCTCCTTAGGTCATATGTCGCCGACTGACAATACGGTTCCTTCTACTCCACACTACGTAATTCCACATCAGTGTGTCCTTCGGCCCCAAAGTATGTCCACAAGGCTTCGCGTCGTGTTCGATGCGTCGTCGAGGACGTCCTCTCAGGTGGCCTTGAATGACATTCTGATGGTCGGACCGACTATTCAAGAAGAGTTATACTCAACGCTGCTCCGCTTCCGTCTGCACAGGTTCGCCCTAACTGCCGATGTAAAAAAGATGTATCGCCAAGTGATGGTGAATGAAGCGGATAGGCAGTTTCATATGATAGTGTGGAGAAGAGACCCATCTGAGTCCTTGAGATTATACAAGCTTAGCACCGTAACTTATGGGACTGGACCAGCCCCTTTTTTGGCTATCCGGTGTTTAAAAAGGTTGAGTGAGTCTGTGAAACTATCATTCCCTAAAGCTGCTCACGTTATTGGGTCCGACTTTTACGTTGATGACATGTTGACTGGTGCTGCATGCGTAGAGGAGCTAAGGGCAATTAAGTCCGAAGTATCTCAGGTTCTTCAGACCGGAGGGTTTGAGGTAGCGAAGTGGTTTTTGAACTCACCTGAGATCACCGCATCTGCGAGCACAGCAAAGCCCATAACGATCTCGGACTCAGAATCGACTAAGGCGTTAGGAATATCATGGTTGCCCAAGGAAGATGCCTTTCAGTTAGAAATTGACAATGAAGTCATGGGTCTCCAAGCGACAAAACGGACCATACTGTCGGTGACATCGAAGCTGTTCGACCCCCTTGGATTGTTAAGTCCTATCGTCATAAAGGTCATGATCCTATTGCAGGAACTTTGGCTTAACAAACTTGATTGGGATGAGTCGATTCCGATGCATTTGGAAACAGCATGGAATATGTTGAAAAATACACTGTCTCAATTGGAAGAGATCTCCATACCTCGGTTTGTGTATTCCGATCCGATGTCACCGGTCCAGATACATGCCTTCGCTGACGCCTCCATGAGAGCTTATGGAGCGTGCGCCTATGTCCGTAGCAGAACTGTAGAAGGTTTAAAAATATCATTGTTGACTTCAAAGTCCAAAGTAGCGCCGCTCAAAACCAAAACGCTCCCACGGCTTGAGTTATGTGCCGCTCACCTTCTCGCGGATCTCTGTCACAGAATCAAGCCCCTATTAAAGGTTCCTATCGAACGAGCTGTTTATTGGTCAGACTCTCAAGTAACTCTTCACTGGATTCGGTCGCATCCATCTTCGTTGTCGACGTTCGTTCGAATAGGGTGGCTGAGATTCAGGAGTGGTCAGATGAAGCTACGTGGCGGCATGTCCCTACAAAACAAAACTCAGCAGATATTGTGTCAAGAGGTTGTGACGTCAAGGAATTTGTCCAGTCAATCTGGTTTGAAGGACCCGCATTTCTAAAGGATGAAGAAGAAAACTGGCCTAAAAACCCTCATTTCGAGCCTTCAGAAGATGTTGAGCTGGAGAAGGGGAAGAACGCGGTCGGGCTGACTGCTGCGGTGGAAATTTCGGATTTGGTGGATGTCATCGAGGGATTCTGGTCACACCTCAAGCTGCTTAGAGTGTTTTGTTATATGTTCCGCTTTATAAGAAAATGTAAGAGCCCGAGCATAACGTTTGAAAAAACGGTCTCACCGACCGAGTATGATGAAGCCTTTCGCAAAGTTGTTGAAATTGTCCAACATCACGAGTATCAAGGGAAATCGAAAAAGTTCGGAAAGGATCCAGAGTTGGTCCTAGTCTTCAGCGGTTGAACCCATTTATCCGTGAAGACACTGGTACTTGGTACTTTTTCGTTGTTGAGAGTAGGGGGCAACTAGCTAAAGCTTCTATATCATAAGTTTCCAAGTTTCCGTTGCTTTTGACGAAGCGCTCACAATTCGTGCGGAGCTATGTTCGTCATCTGCACCAAACTAATTTTCATGTCGGCCCACGAGCACTTGTGAGCATCCTTCGACAGAATGTTTGGATCGTAAACGCTCAGGAGGTCTACAGTCAGACAGTTCGATCGTGTAACCGCTGCTTTATATGTAAGCCTCGACTGCTGACGCAACATATGGGAAATTTACATGCAGACCGGCTTTTTGTGGACCCGTCTCGAAGACATTGAAAATTCGAGTAAGGCCGCCATACAAGTCCCATATCGCGCTTTTTGTTTGTTTTGCGTCCAAAGCAGTTCACTTAGAACTTGTATCTGACCTGACTACTGACTCTCTTTTATTGGCTTTCCAAAGGTTCGTTGGGCGCTGAGGATATCCCCAGATCGTCCATTGCGACAACTCGACGAACTTCGTCGGAGCGAGCCGCCACCTCAGCGCTCTGCAGAAGGCGCTCGAGGACGGGGCGGTCGCAGTTCGCGGATTCGCGTCAAAAAGCGGATGCGAATTTGCGTTCATACCGCCACGAGGGAGGATTCTGGGAGGCAGGTGTTAAGTCTGCGAAGAACCTACTCCTAGGGGCGGTAGGCAGCGCGCTATTGACCGCCGAAGAGCTCGCTACAGTCCTCGTCGGGATCGAAGCCGTCCTGAACTCCAAGCCGCTGGGAGCCCTCAGCCAGGACCCCAGTGACGGCGAGGCGCTCACGCCCGGGCACCTGCTGATAGGCGGGTCCCTCATCGCCCCCCCCAGCAATGCGGACTCTGGACCAGGAGGGTCTCAGCTGCTTGCGGCGATGGCGACTTGCCTCGTTAGTTAGGCAAGCGTTCTGGCGGCGATGATACCGAGACAATGTCCTGGGACTGCAAATTCGGGGCAAGTGCCACCAGAGGAAGCCCGACGTCCAGGAGGGAGACCTCGTCCTCGTGGCCGAGGACAACTTGCCTCCACAGGAGTGGCTCCTCGCGAGAGTCACCGCCACGCACGCCGGAGAGGACGGCATGGGGGTGTTTTTCGGCGGGCCACTACCCGCTACCCATGTGTTGAAGCCGAGCAGGCCTTCAACGGGGCTGGTGTTTCGTCATGTCATCGTCGGAGTAAATGTTGTATGTTAAGAATATTTTGAATTGTTTGAAGTCTAGAAGTAAGTAGGTTAGGGCACGGCGGGAGCGCAATAAAAGCTTGCTCTTTCGCTCAAGGCGAATTCGCCCCGCTTTGCCACCGTAGGTTAGCTAGGCCTAGAACAATTTGTATGAAGTGCTAGAATTTAATCGTAAAATTGGAATTTGATCGAGCGCACACATAATTTATTTTCGTCCCGCCTTTTAATAAACTTTAAACGCCACCAACAGTTTTATCGGTATTTTTTAATTAGAAAATGCAATTGCGGCCACTAGTTGCGAAGACATTAAATCAGCCGCTGGCATGGGCTTATTAGCCTTCTTCCTAGTTCCTCCTTCACCCGCTTAGGATTGACGGAAAGGCCCTGTAAGTCCGACTTAAAATCCCGATTAATGCTTTCATGCTTCAGAACCTTATCATTAATTCCATCGATTTTCGAATGCGAGTCATTACAGGTTAGGCAGATCTGTTAACAGTTTTACCACATCTTAGTGCAGAGCAATGCACGTCAAATGAAACGCACGGCGGCATATAGAATAACACCGAACAGCTTCAAAGCAACAAAGCTGAGCGGCAGTGACGTCCGAATTGCATTCTGAACAGTGATAAAGCGACATAGCGAAAACACGTCCGAACGCAGTAAGAGCTGGATGATCGATACCATGCAAAATTATTGCCAAGCTTGGGGCCTAAGAATTAACGCCGAAAAAACAAAAGTCATGGTGATAAAAGATGGCAGGGGGCGTAGGTTACAGAACAAAACGTGGACGCTTAATGGAGAGAAACGGTCCGTGAGTTTAAGTACCTTGGAGTCACGCTAACTCAATCTAAGAGCTTTGAGAAGCATGTGCAAAAAAAGCTAGCGGACGCAAAGGTGGCTTTAAATTGCACATGGAAACAGCTTGTAATGTCCTATCTCAGGCTGAGGTATGCTTCAGTCTGTCCAGGGTCCTGAATTACAAGTTATTTATAATTCGCAGGACTTTATTTGGAAAACCAGAAACTTTGCCAGCAACTGAAAATGAGTTTCCAAAATCACAACACTCTTGGTTACTTGACTTTTAAAAGATATCTTTATTCTTCCGTATTATTATGCTACCCGGTTATGTTATATATTATGTTATTTTTATTTGTTCTACGACGCGTATGTTGGTTTTACTTGCGTGTTTGTTATTTTCCTGACTGCTACGGCTGGTTGACTCTCCGCCTACGATGGCTGGTGGACTGCCTGCCTGCGATGGCTGATTGACTGCCTTTTTCTTCATGCAAGGCAGTGCCTTTTATAGATCGGCCGGCCTTCGATTTTCCCATGAATGTCTTACAGATATCTTAGTTCTACTTCAGGAGAAGGGTTCTTACATAAATATATATTGCCGAATTATAGTCTGCGCGTGCAGACGTGCTGATCGGTAACAGAAGGTTACCTTATCATTAGCCCTGCAGCCAGAGTCCGCGCACTTACATAATCCGGGCGCAAAAACAAACGCGAAAGTATACGCAGTGCCGATCCTTAAAGTGCCGTTCAACAGTGACTCAGTGCCAAAAATCAACAGAAATCAACATGGAACATCACGACGATGAACAACCAGAGGAGGCATACCCTGCGGGACACTTTTCCAATTCAGGGGTCAGCACCGGCTGGATCCACAAACTCCGTCGGGACGAACTAGAAGTCCTCGCCGAAGAATTCGGATTCGGCAGCGAAGGAACGGTCGATGAACGCCGAAGGAAATTTGCCGCTCTAGTCGCCGGGCCACTCGCGCAAGAAGCCTGGGTCCGCCTAGGAGAGTTCGAGAGGCACTATGCCAAACCAGCCTCACGCTCTCGTTCCAAGTCACCACTGCCCACTACTCCTGGACCATCCGACACTCGCCAAATGGATCCTAAGACCGGATTACGAGTCCCCGCAGCCACCGAATACCGCACTCCTGCAGCCCCGTTTCCAAGGCCCCTAGCTGCAGAGACTCACCCAGCGCCCGTACCGAGGGTCTTGCCAGCGATCGACCGACCCATGGAAGGGCACCACTACAACCACGCTGCACCAATGGCGGAACGCATCCGAAAGTGGGGAATCCAGTTTGACAGCCAAGATGACCCTCTATCATTCATCGAACTGCTCGAAGAACGCGCGCTTTCGTATGGGGTGGACACAAACCAGCTGCCGCGGGCCATGGCCGAACTTCTCACAGACCGTGCCAGTCGTTGGTTCCGCACCAGCCGCCTACAAAATTCCTCATGGGAAAATTTCCGCCAGGAATTCTTAACGTTCTTCTTGCCACCACGGTATTTTGAACAATTGGAAGACCGGATCCGAGCCCGCAAGCAAGTGGCGGGGAACTGTTCAAATATTTCCTCATCGAGATACGTCTACTCATGCACCACGCTGGGTACGACGCAACCAAGGAGCTAACCAGGATCTACGACAACGCCCTCCCAGCATACCAGATGTACGTACGCCGCCACGAACTGCGAGACTTGTCACAGCTAACACTGCTGGCCACGGAGTTTGAGAGTTTTCAAGAGCGGACCACTCCGAGCACTCTCGCACCCCAACGACACACGCCCAGATACGCACGGCCGGCTACAGAACAGAGAAGCGGCGACGCCAATCGGACACCATTCCGGAAGCCGCATTGGGACTCGGCAGACTCACCAAGGAGACAGCCATCCAACCCAGTGAGTACGGCAAAGCCCGAGGTAGCACATCGCATGATCACGACCCCCATCGCCAACCCACGCGCAGCCTGTCGCCGGTGTGGTGAAGCAGGGCATGTGGCATACGAATGCCAAAATCCCTCGATCCTATTCTGCTGGGAATGTGGCAAGCGCAGCACCCGGACCATCGATTGCTGTCGCCAGAACACGTTGGGAAACGACTCGCGTCCTCGACTAACACGGGATCAGCCGGGAACGACGTCTGCCCGACCCACGAATAAAAACCCCGCCACACATGAACGAGAACCGGATAGTGGCAATGGTAACCATAGGAGGACAGGCAACGGAAGCCACCGTCGACACAGGGGCATCCAAAAGCCTCATCAGCGCAAACCTCGCACGACAACTAGACAACAACACCAACCTGCAAGATGCATACGCCTGGCCGATGGCTCGGTCAGAGAGATCTCACAAGTTCACGCACATCAAGCTGGATCAACGAGAGGTTCAAATCCCGCTCCTGGTCCTGCCAAACATGTTGGGACAAGTCATTGTCGGCATGGACTTCCTAGGTGCCACCGAAACGACGATCCAATGCGGCTCCATGCTGTTACAGCTACGAGACCATCGCCCCATGCCCACTGAACCCATGTTTACAACCATCTACGTACAAGACGCCGACCTCGATACCAGAAACCCCAACAAATCGCAACGAACCTACGTCCACGACCTACCACAACGCTCACGACACCCAATAACGCAACGCAGCACTTGACACCCAAACCAATGGCATCTAAACAAAACGCCGGCCCGCAACGGAGAACACGAATCCAAAGCCAACACCAGCAAACCGCAAGCAAGCAATCGGGAGAACGAGTCCCACGGCCACTACGGAGCAACCGCGTCCTAGGCCAAGAACAGGGAACACGCCTCCCAAATAAACCAAACGAAGGTCTTCCACACGAGACAAACACACTTGGACCCTGCACTCGACACAGGATGCCCAGATCCAAGACAAGCAACAGAACAAGCACGCACAGAATCCGTAACGGAAGAATTGAACACACGGACACCCTCAAAGCCGACCAGCATCGAAGAAAAACAACGGAAGCCACCATCCGACAGCCCAGCAACACGGGAAACAGCCACGCTAACCCCACGCTGGTCGGGGCCCATAATCGAACTGATATCCACAGAGCCCCTCAACGCGGGCCCGGAAACCAGGACGATACCCCCACAATGCACCGACCGCCGCCCTGTCGTACCCACGGCCGACGCCACACCGATCCTCGCCAACACAATGGAGTACCTTCAGCGTACCGACTTGACTGCTAGTGCCATGCACCGAGCCATGCCTAGAGCCAGGTCCGAGACCTTCGTCGCCCGAACTAGCTGTTGGTCCGACACAAGAGGCATCACCTAGACTCACCTGTTCATGCGCCAAACGACCGCCAATACCACCTAAGTATTGCATCAGAGATATGAAACATATCTACCCACGGCCAACACCACCCCGATCGTCGCCCACATAAGCGACTACCAACGGAGGATCGAACCGTCCAGCACACTCGACCAACTCATCCTTCCGAAAGACCCGAATCAAACCTTTGACCCCGGAGCCACCGAACCCACCGAAGACGACCCAGAACTACCGACGGATCCTTGGCCACCCGACATAGCACCGCAGATTCGAGAATGCCTGGACAAATAACTACCAAAGAAAACTGCCGAGAAAACCATCGTCATATGGGATAATCGACCCACCAAGCAGACACCAACTACAAAGCACCCAGAACAGCAGAAAGGCCACGATCACAGCAGCAGTAGAAAATATAACGTTACCGACGCCACGCTAAAGTGACGAGATTAACAGCGACGAATCCGGAGACTCGGCACAAGCAAAAGGACAGGATAATCCGGAAAAAGGCGAACCTCAGCACCCGCCAAGCGACGCCACAAATCTCTCCATCACCCACCCCGAAGAATGGGGGGGTGTAACGAACCATGGATCCCATGGTTCGTCAAAGGAGACAACGCAGCCAACGCTACTCCCAGGTGAAGCGATCAACACCCAGCAAAAATGCAAACTCAGCACACGCCAAAAGACAGGAGACCAGCACAAGGGGCTTACGCAATAAGTACTTAAAATAATATTAAATAAATAAATATTCCTAACAATATATGTAAGATAATTTTATATTATCAGTGTTTTATTGAGTATTGTACACAAGTAGGATATATGAATGTATAATGTTTAAAGGTTTTGATTATATGTAATTAACAGAACTGCTGATTTTGACGACTTTAGAAACAACTTATTCAACTTTACTTTCTGACATCTGCCGACCAACTCCACTACTGACATACCAACCACGACGACTTTGAGATGGCCCAATCCTTGGTGGTGGGCGATCAGAGTGAGGACTATCGACTCACGCCAATACTACCACTTTACATTCGGCCATCCTGCAAAACATCTGTCCCAGATGTCTCCTCCTCTTCACTCTGCTCTTCATTTTCTTCCTCGCAGTAAGCATAGCGCCACAGCTTCATAAAGTCAGCGCTTGTAGAGGTCTGTAGTACACCCTCAAATTCAGCTGCCTTCTTAACATCATATCTGCCGTTCCGTTTCACTCGAATGACTTCATACGGGCCGATATATTTGTTGGATAACTTCCTTCCAGTTATAAACTGCGTCACCTTAATGGCTACTAGGTCGCCTAGCTGATAACCATGATGCCCCTTTCTCTTCTTGTCGTGACTCTCCTTGTAAGCAGCTTGGGCTTTTTCGATTTGGCGCCTGGTTTCTTGCCAAATTTCCTTACGTTCTTCTTGCAGGTTCGACAGCATCTCCTCTTGAAGGATCCTCAGAAGCTCAGCACTGGAGTTGTTTCTCATACGTACACCAAACATGACTTCGAACGGCGTGTATCTAGTTGATGCATGTATGTGAGAGTTTATGGCCTGTTGCACCTGCGATGTGTATTTATACCATTTTGCTGGTTCCGCTGCTGACATTTTTGAGAGTACTGAAATGATAACCCTGTTAACCCGTTCAATCTGTCCGTTACCCCTTGGTACGCCAGCTGTTGTTTCGACGTGATCAATATTGTTCGTTGCGCAAAATTCCTTGAATGAATGCGATGTGAACGCCGCTCCCTTATCGCTGATAATTCTCTGCGGGCTGCCAAATATTGAAACCCATGATTCCAGGTGTTTGATAGCTTCTTCCGCATTTGTCGACTTTGTAGGAAATAGCCAAGTATATTTTGAAAAACCATCTACGACAGCAAATATATACTTGTAGTTCTTCGATGTATTGTCCAATGAACTCAAATGATCCACATGCAACGTTGAGAGGGGTGTGTCGCCTTTGTCGATAGCGTGCAAATAATCCTCTTGTTTCCCCAATTTCTGATTATGGGTGATACACTCGATACAATTGGAAATTACCTGCTTAGTTTTCTTCTCCAAGTGTGGTATATGAAAGTCCTGCTGAATTGCGTGAATTGTTTTCTGCGCTCCCATGTGGCCAAAATTGTGTGAGTTTGTTATTATCTCCTTTTCCATACATTTTGGTACTGCCAACAGATCTTGGCCCTTTACCTGCTTAAAGATAAGGTTATTTCTGAGAACATAATCTGCATAGGGTCTCTGCTTTAGAATTTCGCTAACTGCCATTAAGTGTTCATCACTCTGTTGTGCTCTTTTGATCCGTGCATTAACTTCGGAAGTCACGATCATCACCGGAAAACGACTCAGGCTGTCAACATGCTGCATTCTGCTTCCAGCACGATGCTCTGCTTTAAAGGTGAAATCCTGCAAGTACATCAGCCACGGCGTTACTTCTCGGGGAATATCTCTTTTGGAGATCGTTTGTTTAAAAGCCGCACAATCTGTTACCAAGTCGAACTCTATTCCTAACAGGTAATGGCGGAGTCTCTTTGTTGCTAGGTATGCTGCCTTTACCTCAAGTACATAGCTGGTAAGTTTTTCCTCTTGTGGTGTTGTTTTCTTACTCCAGTAGAAAACGGGGTGCCATTTACCATCGTGCTGCTGCAGCAATGTTCCACCAAAGCCATGTTTTGATGCATCCACATGCAACTGTGTTTTGGCGCTTTGACTCCAAATCTTCAACACTGGCTCTTCTATTAGTGCTGATTTTAGTTGTTCTACTGCTTGTTTTTGTGCTCCTTCTATCTTAAAAACGGCATCTTTCTTCAGCAGTTCCGTTAATGGCTTGGCAATAAAAGCGTAGTCTTTTACGAATTTGCGAAAATAGCCAGTAAGTCCAAGAAACGCCTGAATACCTCTGATATTAATTGGCATCGGAAGTTTTTTTACAGCTTTTACCTTTTCTTTCCCAGGCCATATCTTCCCATTTTCTATCTCGTAACCAAGGAAAGTGATACGCTCCTTCAAAAAGTGACATTTTGACCATTTTATGTCGAGTCCATACTGCTGCGCCTGTTTCAATACGCGCTGGATGTTGCTTAGACACTCTTCGGCTGTTCGCCCAAAAACAACTATGTCGTCGATATACATTTCCATAATACCTTCATTTATCAGCTGTTGGAAAATATATGTGACAAACCTTACGAATACTGCAGGCGAATTACAATAGCCAAATGGAGCTCTATTAAATTCGAACAGTCCCTCTTTTGTCACGAAAGCTGTATATTTGCGGCTGGGCTCATCGATTTCGACATGAAAAAATCCATTCCTCAAGTCGAAGACAGAAAAATATTTCGCGCTTTGCATCTTATCGAGAATTTCGTCTATAAGTGGGACCGGAAATCGATCTTTCAGTACCATCGTATTTAAGACACGGTAGTCTATGCATAGCCTCAACGTTTTATCTTTCTTTTTGGTTAAAACAACTTTACTCGCCACGTCAGAGTAGGATTCTCGTATAATGCCCTGTTCCAACCATTCCTCTACTTGGTTGCGAATTATCTCTCTCTCTGCTGCTGCATATCGACTTGGTTGCTCTCTGAATGCCATATTCTTACAATTAGGGATAATTGTCATCTTTATAGGACAGGTTCGCTCAACTTTAGACGGCTTGTAATTATCAATTAACTGCTTGACTGCTGCTTGGTATTTTTGAGGAACGTCTACCGTCCTGCCCGAAAACGCCGCTATCTCCTTCTGTAAAAGCATACTTTCCATTTTCCAAAACAACAATAAATTTTTTGAGAAAGTCGTAGCCAATAATTATGTTGACATTGAGTTTTGTATCGGGAACGATGAGAAATTTATGTTCCGTACGAATTCCATCAACCAGCACTTGCACATCTAACGCACCCAGCACAGATGTGACAATGTTTCCTAGGCCGTACAATTTAGCAAAACTTTTCTGCAGTGGATATTCAGCAAATTTCTCCTTGTATATTTTCATTCGCATAAGAGACACGTCAGCTCCTGTATCGACTAGACATGACACAGTTTTATTATTGATGAACAGCACCTTTTCCCTTGTCTCGCTGATTATATTGACGCTTGGTTTTAAGCCCAGACAATCACGGGATGTATGTCCACTGCCGTTGCATTTAAAGCACTTAGTATCTTCCTTGCATTCGGCTCTCATATGTTGCGTTGATCCACAGTTGAAACAATGCCTTTGATTCTGGTCAAATCGTTTTCCCAGAGTTCCTGCTTTACCGACGTCATACTTTTTCGCTGCTTGTTTGCGGTCCACTGCTGATTTTGTCATAATTTCGATTGTTTCGAATCGGCTTCGTAGTTCCTTGAATGTTGAAGCACTGTATAAGGGATATTTTAGATCGTCACGCAGCTTTACTCCCTCGGCTATATAACGGATCACCGACTCATCATCTACACATCCAAGAGCAGCTATCTTTCGCATATTTAAGACGTATTCGTGAAAATTCTCGTTTTCGTGTTTCTTTCGTTCGCTTAGCTGCTTATGTACCTCAGCGCTGGTCAGGGTCTTGTCAAATTCATCCAACAGCAATCCAATCAACGTATGATAATCCGACACAGTGGTGGTCTCCAGGAATAACTTTGCTGTTCCCTTAATTTTTATACGAGCGTTCACATATTTCTGCTTGTCAGTCAATTCGTAGGCGTCGGCATTTTCATCAAAACATTTTATCCACTGCTTAATTGGAATTGACACTCCATCAAACTCAGGAACAACCTTAGAAAAGCTCTCGATTGGGATATTATTTTTACTGGAATCGTTTTGTGTAATTTTTGTTGCCAGCAGTTTGAGCACCTCACTCAATTCGTTGTTGTTGCTCATCTCCGCGCTGATATTTGAGTATTTTGCGTCGTGGTGGATCGTGACTTCTGTTGGTGCGCCACGAAGCCCAACATGTTGTTCGCTCTCTGTTTTTTCTTCTGGTTCTTCTATTTCGTCAAATGGGACAAAAAAAGTTTTGTTTATGTCCATTTTGACAGCTTCTCCTGTTTTCGCCTCTGGTGTCTTCTCTTCGTCCGTTTTTACTCTTCCTTCATCAGCCTCTCTATTTTATTGAGTATTGTACACAAGTAGGATATATGAATGTATAATGTTTAAAGGTTTTGATTATATGTAATTAACAGAACTGCTGATTTTGACGACTTTAGAAACAACTTATTCAACTTTACTTTCTGACATCTGCCGACCAACTCCACTACTGACATACCAACCACGACGACTTTGAGATGGCCCAATCCTTGGTGGTGGGCGATCAGAGTGAGGACTATCGACTCACGCCAATACTACCACTTTACATATATATTCCCGAAGTGCCAACGAAATTCCTTTCCCACGGTACCGGTGCACACCGATCACCTTACCTGGGACATTGGACACTTATTGGGAGGCGATTGCTTAGGTAACCTTCGATTACCGGGCAAACCCCCCACATGCGCGAGCCAGTCAGTAGTCTCCGACTTTCCTTACCGGGAATATTGGACACTAACTGCAGGGCTAATGATTAGGTAACCTTCTGTTACCGATCAGCCCGTCTGCACGCGCAGACTATAATTCGGCAATATATATTTATGTAAGAACCCTTCCCCTGAAGTAGAACTAAGATATCTGTAAGACATTCATGGGAAAATCGAAGGCCGGCCGATCTATAAAAGGGACTGCCTTGCATGAAGAAAAAGGCAGTCAATCAGCCATCGCAGGCAGGCAGTCCACCAGCCATCGTAGACAAATAAAAATAACATAATATATAACATAACCGGGTAGCATAATAATACGGAAGAATAAAGATATCTTTTAAAAGTCAAGTAATTAAGAGTGCTGTGATTTTGCTAACCCACTTTCAGTTGCTGGCAAAGTTTCTGGTTTTCCAAATAAAGTCCTGCGAATTATAAATAACTTGTAATTCAGAACCCTGGACAGACTGAAGCATACCTCAGCCTGAGATAGAACATTACAAGCTTCTTGGCAAAAGTAAGGTTTCTCCGAGCATAAAATATACACTATATATGGCAAAAGCGCAAGCTGTTATGCAGCGGAGGTGTGGCGACACGAGCGCTATGAAGCAGCAGAAAAACTCCTGCGATTTTATATTACAAAAATCTTTTGACTCCCACTCCCGCCGACGTACGCAATCCATCTGGAAACTGGTCTCTTTGTAGTATTTATATATACGCTGCAAAAACATTTCAGCTATGCATCTAAAGTAATGGATATGCCTGACGATCGACTCCCAAAAAAGGTACTTTAATATGTGACAAACAACAAAACCGATTTCATCGCGAGTTGGGAAGCGAAGCGCACAGAAACTCTACCACTTAACGCGTCCCCATACAGAAGTCCCGCTGCAGCAGAGTGCACGCTGTGCAATATGCGCGCACCGGAGGATACGATGCACTTTCTGGAGACATGTCCCATCCTAAAGGAGATTAGGGTAAAATACTGAGGTAGTTCATCTCTAAGGACTGTCAGGCAGGGCTTGACTGCCCTGCTCAACGGAACGGGCTGGCACGAACGCCAGTTCGTCAAGGAAATGTTGCTTTACAGAGAGAGAATGTATTGATAGAGCGATTTTAGAGTAGGCGAAAATATAAAAAATAAAATTAAGTAAGAGTCGGAATCAAACCTTCAAGGTGAACAGTCTGGTGCGTCAAATATTTTTCTGGTTCTGAATATAGAATAAATTTATTTTTGGCAAATATTTATTTTTTAAAGTGATAACAATCAACAAATATAACATAAGTTACAAACCAAAACTCAAGATGGCCTCCCTGGCCAATGAGAAACTCCTGGCCACGGATTCAAAATATGCAAAAGCGAAAAAAGCAAGATTAACTTCTAAAAGAGGAAACTCTGATGATCACAGTGAGTTCAGTAGCGAATATGAAGAAATGGAAGTGACTGAGGCCGATACGACTGGATCAAAACAGGAATCTGGAAAAAATAATTATGTTGAACAAGAAACAAAAAATTTTGAGGTTAGGTGTGAAGAAAAAAATAGAAAGAAAGCTGGGTCGTACTTAGAATGGCTAAAAGAACAAGTACCTGCTGAAGCCAGAAGCATTGATGCCACATTGCATGCATCAAAAGAAAACGAGAATCCGATATTTGCTCTTGAAGATCTAGAAATGGTCCTAGGTCGAAACAAAAAAACATCAGGAGGCTTTGACAAGATCACTTATGAGATGCTCAACGCATTAAACAGGGACACTAAGGCAGAATTAGAATTAAAATCACGCCAATCCCAAAAAAAAATAAAGATCTATCAGACATAAAAAATTTTCGACCAATATCCTTAATATCGGTCCTGGCCAAAACAGTTAACAGTATTATCAAAATCAAGCTTGAAAAATATATATAGGACAACGAAATTCTACCCTATAGGTCTTATGCGTATCAGAAGTATAAGTCAGCTGCAATGTGCATTAATGATGTGATCAATGAGGTAGCTGCAAGGAAAAAAAGCAAGGAGCATGTGATAGTAGCGGCTGTTGACCTAAACAACGCTTACAACTGTGTAAACTTGAATTTTTTAAAGATGTTAATGGAAAATGAAAGTTTTCCGAAAATGTATGTGGACTGGATTATAAGTTTCATGTCCATTAGGTTGCTAAGACTGGGAGATGCAGTAGAAGTGGTGCAAGGAGGATTACCCCAGGGATCATGTCTTTCACCACTACTTTTTAATATCTACACCAAAAGACTACATCAGGTAGGGGACTGCAACACACAAATCATGCAATTTGCCGACGACTTTATATTGGTGTCACATGGGTATAACTATGCGGCTGTAGTTGCAAATCTGAAAAACAAATTAAACGATTTTAGCCTATTATGTGGCGATCTGGGTTTCAGTTTCAATCCTAGCAAATCTGTGATTATGAACATGGGAAGGGAAGGTGGAAGGTCTCTGAACATAGAAGTTAAAAATGTTCTAATACCAGTGAAAAAAAGCTTTTTGTTTTTAGGCAGGCTTATAAGTTCTAACATGTCCAATACCAGTCATATAAAAATGGTAAAAGAAGTAACTAGGAAAAGCAGTAGGCTTATACAATTAGCGACAACTATCAAGTCGGGACTGATACCTAAGACTAGCGTTAATATCTTCAAATCGTTTATAAGAAGCAAGCAAGAATATGCAATTACCAGCTTCTCTGACATGGGAGTTGGGTCCAATAAAGACATGGAAATTGCACAGGCAGGAGTGCTGAGAAGATGTGTAGGCGTGCCTCCTGATACAAGCAAGCACGAAATCTTTGTGTTGGCGGGAATAATGCCTCCAAGTTTCAGGGCTAAGTGGCTTACAGCCAAAGAACTTTTCAAGGTCAAGAAGCTGAATCCCAGGATGTTCGATAACATAAGACTATCAAAAGCAAAGACGAGTTACACTTGTACCTTAGAAGAATTTAAAACTTTCTTCGACAATTCACAAAGCTGTGATAATTATAAACACTGTAAAAAGATTAATGTAAGAGAAAAAGAAATGACAAAGAACAAAGAAGAATACTCGGGGGAGGAAATCAGAGCCAGATTCTCTGAAATCTTGGAAAAATATTCAAAAGAAGGCTGGAATATTCTGTCCACAGATGCATCGGTCATGCAGGACAGGTGTGGTATAGGAATTGTAGAGTTACCCAGTGGAAATATATATAAATATAGAACAGTAAACAGGCTTTCATCTGTAGGGGCCGAACTGATAGGTATTAAAAAAGCGAGTGAGATATGTGCCAATAATGGATATAAGAAAGCTGTTATTTGTTGTGATGGTCTAGGAGCGATAAAACTAGTAAACAATAAACAAACAGACTCATACATAGTAAGAGACATTCACAATATTATCGACACATCAGACATGCAAAAACTGGATATTCTATGGATTCCAGGGCACAAAGGGGTAACGATAAACGAAAAGGCTGATATGGCAGCAAAAGACGCCATACGAGAAGGGGAAACCATTTACATTCAATTTAGTGTGAAAGAAGCCTTAAGAGAAATTAAAAACTCCTTAGAACACAAGTGGAACGAGGAGTATAAACAAAAATGTAGTAACAAGTGCACTAGTTTAATCAAAATCTTTCCAAACATACCCAAAAAACCATGGCACTATAATTTAAAATGGAATGCAAAAAGCATAAAGACAATAAACACACTGATGACAGGACACACGTACTTTCTATACAAAATTAAAGCGATTGATTCGGATATCTGTGAGTCATGTGATGTCACAAAATCCGCTGAACATCTGCTTTTTAAATGCCAAAGATTCGTCCGTCTTAGGGGTAAGTATCGAATTTTTAAATATTATAAGGATCTAAATGAACTCTTGATCAAAAAAGAGCCACTCCACCTCAGAGAACTGGCACAGTTTATAAAAAGCGCTAATATGGACTTTTAAGCATTTTGTGATAAATCATTTTAGATTAATAAAGTATAGGGAAATGACTTTTAACGCCTGTCAAGCTCGCTGACAGGAAGTCTGTGCAGGCCAAAAAGGGGAGGCCTGTTATAAAAAAAAAAAATATATATATATATATAAAAAAAATTACAAAAAAGATACAATTTTCACAAACAAGTTTTTAAACAATACATTCGGAGGGTGTACACTCTTCGATCTCAAGATCTCACTAAACACATGTTCTGGAGACACACCTTGGGCCCATCAAGCGTCCGAACCTGAATAATCGGACAATAAGTCACACACCAGTACCTGATCAATGTGGCAACACAGCTGCGATCAAACCCCTGTCATCCATGCGATGATTTAATCAAAAAAAAAAATGTAGACAAAATGACTGGCAAAGAAAATAAATCAAAAAGATTTACCATTAATCCCATTGATCTTAGTTGTATATTAATGAAACTGAAAGTTGACGGTGTTCCGACTGTGTCAAAAATAGGCTTTGGCAGATGCAAAATTGAATTTAAAAACTCAATGAGTGCCAATAAATTTCTGATGATTAATTTAAAGAATCAAGGTTATTGTTTAGAGGAGGATACCAAATGTATCACCTTTATTTGCAATGAAACGTCACGAACAGATCATTATACAAATATGTTTATTCTTGTCGATTAGCGACGATGTTTCAGGTACGAGTGCTACGTCAAGACTCCAGCTAAGGACAGGCGGACCAAATTGCCCGTGCCCTAATGCAAGCGAGAGAAAGATAGATGAAGAGAGCGAAAGCGAAGACGAAAGCTAGATGCATATATAAACCGCGGGTCGTGTTTATATATGCGACGAAAGAAAAAGTGCGAGAGATTGCAAAGGCATGCAATTGCTAGACCAGATCATGACCATTGCGAAGGCATGTTAGGGCAGACGGACCGAATAATAATAAGCATCTACTTGAAATTTTTTTAAATAACAATAACATTGATATTGCCGTTATATCTGAAATTTTGATTAAAAATATTGCCATGTAAAGTTTATTAAATTTCAACTTTATCTGTAAAGAGCGGGAGGATGGTTACGGAGGTGTTGGAATTTATATAAAGAAAAATATACAATTTTAAATTTTAAAATGCAACACAAGTCTTGAAGTCATAGGTCGAAGTACAGAAAATCTATCCCAAAACATAAATATTTTTAGTGTGTACTGTGCCCCAAACATCGACCTGGAAACTTTTGAATCAGGATGTAAGAATTTATTTACTAAAGCAGCTTCGTTAAATGGCATGACTTTTATAGGGGGCGACCTTAATGCCAAATCGTCCATATGGGGAAACATCATACAGAATGCTAGAGGTAATTATTTAGAGAGAGCTTTATTGAATTCAGGGTTTTCTTGCATAAATAATGGCTCTCCAACTTTTTCACCCAATAAAAATTATTCTTCAGCACTAGACATTACACTGGTAAATAGATCTAATAATAACATAAACTGGTCCGTTCAAAACTCTAAAATTTCAAACAGCAACCATTTTCCTTTAGTTATTGATATTTCGAACTACTCTATTAAAACTAGCAATAAAATTTTACATAAAAGAGTAATCGAGGATTTCTCTAAGATAAAAATTAGCACATTAGAAAACCTAAATAATTCAACCAAAAAAATAATCTCAAATAATACCATAAAATTATCTGTAAATAACAATTATATTCCTAAAAAATACTTGAAATACCTGGAAAAGAAAGGAAAAAGAAGTGGACAGAGGTTGTGGAGAATGTCTTAATAGACGTGTGGGGTTGCGGGTTGCGCAAGATCTTTTCGGATGCTCTGATTCCAACTTTAAAAGTGACACATTAAAATTTAGGTCGGCAGCACGCAATTTTTGTTTGGTGGAGCCAACGATAGCTTCATTTGCATCAGACTCCTCCTTAGCAAGCTCCATAAACAATTGCGTGCTCGTAGTGAAACTCCCAAATGCACCGTTTTCCACTTTTAAAAATAAATCGCTCATTATTTTGGTAATTTCTTTAAATTTCAATAAAAATGCTTTTGCTCTCTTCTTGCTCACCGAGTTTGTTTACATTAGTAGTAGGCCGAACAGCTGACAGATGCTTCGAAAAAGTTGCGGCTTTGGTGTAAAAGCCTCGCATCATTTATCGGCACCTTCGACAATGATGCGGCAGTGTAAAAATGGTATAAGATCAGATAAGATAACATGAAGACACTTTACGAGGCAATTTCAAATCCATCATCTCCGAAAGAAATGTGTCAAGGATCCAAACCGACTTTTTGTGACAGATATGGGACTTTAAACATTTTTTTTTGAAGAATTTAGAACTCTTGTATTTATTTGTAAAGCTTTTTCAGAGGTGGCGCTTCTTTCTCCATAGATTTTAATGAACAATACCTTAATCGATGCATAATTAATGCACCTATACACAGAAAAATAGAGTTCACAGGATATAATTTTTTTCGACTTTTCCCGAGTTTTTAAATTCAAAATTTCGTTAAAAATAACACACAAAAACCATCATTTTTGCATTTCAATGCTTTATATTTCCCAGACCGGCGAAAATCCTCCAGCTGAACCCTCCCAGAGGGTTCCGGCTGGGCAATGGGCACTGAATTATCGAGCGCACGTCCCTTTTTTGAGTCTTCCGTCTTTCGTTAAAATATACAGAATTTGCAGCCACCAAACTCGGTTGTTTGTTGTTAAATTTTAATTTGGAAAAAATATTCTAATATTTCATGGCGCCCCCGGGTGGACTCGCAAATAAGTATAGCTTAAAGGCAGAAAGTGACAGTGACACGAGTGGTGAAAAATATATGTGAAATACATATTGAATATTTTAAGTGTATAATACACCTTCCAGCGTCGCGTGTGTGTGCAGCAGATCAACCCCTAATATCACACCAAAAACTACCGCGCCGGTCGGCTAACAAGCATACACGCAAAAAATACCCAGAGATCTCAACCGCGGAGGGATATCCATTCCTAAAGACGTTTGCCACCTGCCTAGGAAAGTGGAATTCCCAGGATCTTATTATATACATACTCGAGGTATTTGTGCAAAAAATTGAAAGCTCGAGTAAAGACAAAATCATTAAAATCTCGCAGTTACTGTCTTGTGCTAAAATAAGTGCACCTCGCTTTCAATTCTTGGCACATCCGTATGACATAGTAGAGCTAGATTTGCATATATTTAGTAAAGTTTGTACATATATTACATATATCACATATTCACATACATCAAACCATCTTGGACGCAGAACATATATACATATAATTTATAACTGCAATCACTGTCGCCCCTTCCCCCCTTTCTCGTTGGGTCATTGGCCAAGCACACACATACCAACATAGCAGCTGCAGCGGTGAATTTTCGTTCTCGCTTTTACTCGTCACCGTTGCTGACCGTCGTTGTTGGTGTGTTCTTTTCGTTTGGCGCGTTTGATTCAAGCCGTTCGCCAAGCGACGCGCTACCCTGTAATCGTCGGTTCCAAGGATCCAACTGTCAATTTGTCAAAACGTGCCACGCAATTCAATTGGGTGTCTATCGGTCGGTCAGCCAGGCCCAGCATACACAAACGCCAACACAGCTTAGACACACACACATGTGCATACGTTCATAGCTGCAGCGGTGAATTTTCGCTTTCGCTTGTCACCGTTGCTGTTTGTTGTTGTTCTTGTGTGTTTTGTGTTGGCACGCCTGCGCCAACAGATCGCCAAAGGCCTCGATGCCCTTTAATCGTTGGGTATATCGGTTTTTTGTCGCATTTGGCATCGACACCCTAGGTCCGTATTAAACAGATAGCCAAGTGGTGCAATACCCTCTAGTCGCCGGGTATATTGTTTTCGACCTCATTTGGGTACACCTTCCTGTTTCGACAATTTGCGCCGCAGCTAATAATATTATCGTGAGAAAAGCCCTGATTAGGGATTAACTTAAGCATCGAGAGTCAAGATGAATCCGAAATCAGATCATAAGCCTATTCTTGAAGAGCTGAAAAGAAGCTCAGCTCCCGTGTCAAAGGCATTCGCCGACTAGCGGACCGGCTGGAAGCTGGTGAGATTCCGCTGCAGTTGACAGAGCTCGAGTGCAGACTCGACGTACTGAAAGCAACTATAGCCAAGGCAAGCCAAGTTCAAGAATCAATCGAAGAAATAGATAGTGACGATGAGTTTGGAGCCGAGTTGGAAGAACTCTCGATTGTAACCAAAGCAAAGATAATGTCGCTTATCGACGCCATGAAGACAGCCAGCGAAACAGTGCATTCAGTATCAGCTTCTGTTGCCCCAACTCGTGCTCGACTTCCGAAGTTAGCTCTGCCAAAGTTCAGTGGCAAATAATATTAGTTTATTTGAGACTCTTGTTCACAATGACGAAAGCATTCCACTTATCGAAAAGCTTAACCATTTTCTTTCATGCCTCTCTGGTGAAGCGTTGGGAACGGTAAGGGCGTTCCAAGTAACCGAGAGTAATTATGAGAAACAGCTTAAAACGGGTCTATGATAACGAATGTCTGATCTTTATGAACCATATTGCTGGCCTATTTAGTCTTCCCAAAATGACCCAGCAATCTGCATCGTCTTTAAGGAACCTAATCGATAGCACTTCATCGATATATGGTTCCTTGTTGTCGATAGGCGATGACCAAAAATTCTCGAATGCAATGCTTATTCATCTCGTCTTGAACAGAGTCGATCCTGTGACCAAACAAAAATGGGAAGAACAGCTCGATTATGAGAAGCTGATGCTTTGGGCTGACTGCGAAGAAATGCTTAATCACAGGTATCAGCATCTTTTGGCCGAACTGTCGGCAAAACCAAAGCAGGAGCAGAAAGCTGTGCCAAGCAAGCCTCACAATCGGAGCTCATTCGAGTGTTCTACTGCGAATGCTAAAAACCAACAATGTAGTTACTGCAATGCAAAAGACCATTTGTTGACTACTTGCAGTCTATTTGCGCGGCTTGCAGTGATGCAAAAATTCTAATTTGTCAAATCGGCATCGCTCTGCATCAACCGTCTGCAACAAGGACACTCTGTGGTACGATGCAAAGCTAGCAAGTGTCGAGTGTGTGGCCGCTCACATCATGCCTTATTGCATAGGTACACAGTTTTGGATAAAAGTTTAGCGTTACCATCACCCCCAGAGAATTCTTCTCCCCCTCCTAGTCAGAGTAACCCTTCCACTTTGCATGCACTCCATGCGACAGCTTTGGATAGAGTAATTCTGGCAACGTCGATCGTAAGCGTCCGAACTAAAAATGGATAGTACGTTTTGGCCCGAGCACGCTTGACTCTGGGTCACAAACTAACTTTATAACTGAGGACCTGGCACAGCGCTTACAGATCCGTAGGGAGGAGTCGTGCATCAACTTGCTTGGAATTGGAGAATCTAATTCACAAGTCAAGAAAAAGATACACACGGTGGTGAAGTCGCGAATCAATGGTAGTGAGTTCTCGGTCGATTTCTGGATTCTGAAGTCAATCTCCGGATACCACCCTGATCACGCACTTAATGTGAGTGGCTGGAAAATCCCCAAGAACCTACCTCTTGCAGACCCATATTTCTACAAGCCACAAAGAATAGATATGTTGATAGGTGCAGAGTCATTTTTCGAACTCTTATCGGTTGGTCAAATTAGACAAGGTCCTGACTATCCAACTCTGCAGAAAACGCTTCTCGGTTGGATTGTGTCTGGAAGATACAGTCCAAAGGTGACTGTCACCCAGGAAGCGAGGAACTGTCTGAGTTGTCGAGAAGAGTCAGTGGTGTCTATCGACAACACATTACAAAAGTTTTGGTCACTAGAAGAATTGCCATCTTCTAAAAAGTCTTTATCTCCTGCACACAAGTTATGTGAGGAGCATTATAGAAAGACTACTCAAGTCTTGCCTTCAGGTCGGTTTGAAGTACGGCTGCCGTTTAAATCCGATCCAAATTGCTTAGGCAATTCCTTCGAGATTGCTAAACGGCGGTTTTTGTCGCTCGAAAGAAGATTGTCCCGCGACCCTGAGTTGAAGAAAATGTACTTGGAATTCATGGAAGAGTACCTCTCCTTAGGTCATATGTCGCCGACGGACAATACTTATCCTTCTGCTCCACACTACGTAATTCCACATCAGTGTGTCCTTCGGCCCCAAAGTACGTCCACGAAGCTTCGCGTCGTGTTCGATGCGTCGTCGAAGACGTCATCTCAGGTGGCCTTGAATGACATTCTGATGGTCGGACCGACTATTCAAGAGGAGTTATACTCAACGCTGCTTCGCTTCCGTCTGCACAGGTTCGCCCTGACTGCCGATGTAAAAAAGATGTAACGCCAAGTGATGGTGAATGAAGCGGACAGGCAGTTTCAGTTGATCGTGTGGAGAAGAGACCCATCTAAATCCTTGAGAATATACCGGCTCAACACTGTAACAAATGGGACTGGACCTGCCCCATTTTTGGCTATTCGGTGTTTGAAAAGGTTGAGTGAGTCTGCAAAGCTCTCATTCCCAAAGGCTGCTAATGTTGATATGTTGACTGGTGCTGGTTGCGTGGAGGAGTTAAAGACAATTAAGTCTGATGTGGCTCAGGTTCTTCAAACCGCAGGGTTTGAGCTGACCAAGTGGTTCTCGAACTCACCTGAGAGTCACAGAATCCGAGAGAACAGTTAAACCGATAACGATCTCGGACTCGGAGTCAACCAAGGCGTTAGGAATATCGTGGCTACCGCATGAAGACGTCTTTAGGTTTCAAATTGACAGTTCAGTCATGGGTCTCCGAGCGACAAAACGGAACATATTATCGGTGACATCAAACCTGTTTGACCCCTTGGTTTGTTAAGCCCCTTTGTAATCAAGGGAAAGATCCTACTGCAGGAGCTGTGGCTTAACAAACTCGATTGGAATGAGTCAATTCAATGAATTGGAACAGGAACTTTCTAAAAGAATCCTTTGGTCAGCTGGAGAAGATTGCCATACCTCGCTTTGTGCATACTGATCCCATGTCACCGATTCAAGTCCATGCCTTTGCCGAAGCCTCCATGAGAGCTTATGGAGCATGCGTCTATATCCGTAGTAAGTCTGCAGAAGGTTTCAAGGTCTCGTTGTTGACTGCAAAGTCGAAAGTAGCGCCGCTCAAGACGAAAACGCTTCCAAGGCTTGAGTTATGTGCCACTCACCTTCTCGCAGATCTCTGTCACCGACTCAAATCGCTACTCAACGTGCCGATTGAACGAATGGTATGTTGGTGGGATTCGGAAGTGACCCTTCATTGGATCTGATCCCACCCTTCGTCGCTATCAACATTCGTTGCGAACCGAGTAGCTGAGATTCAGGAGTGGTCAGTTGACGCTACGTGGCAGCATGTTCCAACTAAACAGAACCCAGCAGAAATAGTTTCGAGAGGTTGTGACATTGAGGAGATTTCGCAGTCGATCTGGTTCAGTAGACCAGCGTTTTTGAAGGAAGAAGAGGAGAGCTGGCCCTGAAACCCCCACTTCGAAACTCCTGGAAACCAGGAAGACAGCGGTCGGACTGACCGTGGCTGCTAAATCAAATGATTTAGTGGAAATAATCGAGGGATACTCGTCACACCTCAAGCTGCTGAGACTGTTCGTTTACGTGTTCCCCTTCATCCGAAAATGCAAAGACAAACATCTTAAATTTGAAGTCACTCCGTCACCAGTAGAGTACGATGAGGCTTTTCACAAAATTGTCGAGCTGATCCAGAAAAACGAGTATCAGGAAGAGATCGAAAGGGTTCGTAAAGGCACCAGGTTAGGCCCCAGTCTTCAGCGATTTAATCCCTTTATCAACGAAGAAATGGGGACTTAGCGCTCTTTTTCGTTGTTGCGAGTTGGGGGGCGACTAGTTAACGATCCTATGTCCTACCATGCCAAGCTTCCGCTGCTGTTGACAAAACGCTCGCAGTTTGTGCAGACCTATGTTCGCTATATGCATCAAACGAATTTTAAAGCCGGCCCACGAGCACTTGTGAGCATCCTTAGGCAGCGTGTTTGGATAGTAAACGCTCAGGAGGCCTGCAGGGCACCGCCCATTGGCAGTATGTGGCGTTGATTTTTGTGGCCCAGTCTATACAACACTAAAATTTCGTGGAAGGCACCCTTATAAGTCCTACATAGCGTTATTTGTCTGTTGTCTCCGATCTAACGACTAACTCCTTCTTATTGGCTTTTCAAAAGTTCGTTGGTCATCGAGGATGTCCGCTCCGCATGAACTGCGACAACGCGACAAATTTCGTCCGAGCAAGTCGCCGCTTCGACGAGCTGAGGAGGACGACAGAGACTGAAGCGGACGCAATAAGCGAGTTCGCAGCGAGAAGCGGCTGCGAGTTCGCCTTCCTGCCACCTCGAGCTCCTCACATGGGCGGACTGTGGGAGGCAGGAGTGAAGTCGGCCAAAAACCTCCTGCTGAGGTCGGCCGGAAGCGCGCTCTTCACCGCCGAGGAGCTGGAGAGCGTGATGGTGGGCATCGAGGCGGTGCTCAACTCGCGCCCTCTGGGACCAATAAGCCCCGACCCAAGCGACGGAGACGCCCTGACTCACGGGCACCTGCTGACAGGCGGGCCGCTCATCGCACCCCCAGCACCCCGGACCCCGGACCAGGAGGGTCTGAGTTGCTTAAAGCGATGGCGGCTTGTCTCGTCAGCCAAGCAAATGTTCTGGCAGCGATGGTCCCGGGAGTATGTGCTGGGCTTGCAAATACGATTCAAGTGGTACCAGGAGCAGCCCAAAGTCGAGGAAGGCGACCTCGTCATCGTCGCAGAGGACAACCTTCCGCCCGAACAGTGGCTCCTCGGAAGGGTCGTCGCAACCCACGCCGGGGCAGGACGGAAAGGTCAGGGTGGTCGACCTCAGGACGAGCAGCAAAGTCTAGTGTAAGTTAGTTTAGGGCGAAGCGGGAGCGCAAGAAAGCTCTCTCTCTCTCTCTCTCTCTCTCTTGGCGCCGCCCTAGATAAGTTAGGCTTAAGAATATGTTATAACGTGAAAGAAAAGAAGTCGAAAAATATTATTGAATTCGAGCGCACGTACTTTTTTTTTAGTCTCCGTCATTTTTCGTCGAAAATATACAATTTGCAGCCACCAAACTCGGTTTTTGTTTTTGAAGTTTATTTAGAAAAAATATTCTAAAATTTCACATGGACTATAGCCGGAAATTTACAACGAAGCATTGATCGCTATTGAAGACCTTTGCTTGATGATGGGAAGCAAATCATTAGCTCAATTAGGTCTGGCAGCGCCTAATCGTGAAATACACGACTTTTTCAACAAAGAAATGTAGCGTGAACAACCGTATGATCGTGCCGAGCTTAATGGGATTGTGCTAAACAATGAGTTAAATATCAAACAAAGAACGGTTTACGACCAAATATTGCGAGCAATCGAAGAAGAACATGGTGGACTGTTCTTTTTAGATGCATCTGTAGGTACCGGAAAACGTTTGTCATTTCGATTATTTTGGCTACCATTCGAGCACTAGGTAGAATCGCATTGGCTCTGGCTTTGTCTGGCATCGCTGCAACATTATTGGAGGGTGGTCTGACAGCGCACACTGCCCTTAAGTTGCCCTTGAACATGCAGGCAGACGATAATCCTACATGCAACATTTCAAAAAGATCTGCAATGGCGAGAGTGCTGCCGCAATGCTCTCTTTTTGTATGGGATGAGTGTACTATGACCAACAATATGTCATTGGAAGCACTTAATCGTACGTTGAAAGATATTCGTGAAGATAATCGATTGTTTGGTGGTTTCAGACAAACATTGACTGAACTGCTGCTGATGAAATTAATGCGTGTTTGAAAACCTCTAATTTGTGGCGCTTTGTGAAAACACTTAGATTGACTACAAATGTACATGTTCAATTGCAAAACGATGCTTCAGCAGATGTGTTTTCCAGACCACTGTTAGACACTGGTAATGGCATACTTCCAAAAAATGTTTGCACTTTTGTGTCATCGAAGCAATACTTGATTCAGAGAGTGTTTCCAAATATTGTACAAAATTATAGAAACTATGACTGTTTAAGGGAAAGAGAAATTTTGGCCTATGGGTCGATTGATACAATTACACTACTCGACACGAGTTTTCCTCAGGGAACAAAAGCAACTTTTTCTTAAAGATTTGGAGCTTAGAAATGGTTTGATGATATTTTTATACCCGTATTTATTTTCTGTCATAACTTTTTTTGAAGAATTTTTTAATTCTGGTATTTTTTAAGCTTTTTTCAGAGGTAGCGCTTCTTTTTTGACATAACTCTAGTATATTACGTCTGGTTGTAAAGAACTTTGCTATTTTAAACAGATAATTAAAGCATCTAGAAGCCGAAACGCTTTGTGATTTCAGCTTACCGTCTGGGAAATATAAAGCATAAAAATGCAAAAATTATGATTTTTTTGCGGTATTTTTAACGAAATTCGGGAAAAACTCTAAACTTTAAAAACTCGGTACTCCTGTGACCTCTTTACCTTTTGGAAGGTTGCAGGCCCAACTGCCAATTGGAAACAAAGCAAACGAAAAAAGGTAATACATTTGGTACCTGATCGCGTTCCTTTACCGTTCCTTAATCCTGACTTTTTCTGCTAGATATGAGACTTTAAATTTTTTTAAAGAATTATGATATTTTTCTATGGCAGAACTTTTTTATCAAGAATTTTTGAATTCTGGTATTTTTTTGCTCTAGTATAAAGAACTCTGGTTGTAAAGAACTTTGCTATTTTGAAAAGATAATTAAAACAGCTAGAAGCTAAGCCATAACGCTTTGTGATTTCAGCTTACCGTCTAGGAAATATAAAGCATTGAAATGTTTAAGCGGCAGGGCGTCTCAGAGGGAACCACAGGTCAGTTCCCAAGATAAAACAATGCAGGTCCAAGCTCTTCAGT